>NW_027464762.1:57500-72500 GCF_043290135.1 Rhipicephalus microplus | reverse complement strand
TTTGCCACAGTTTTCCCGGTGGTGCCGCACCCGGGCTCGCCCCGGCTGACGCAGTTTTCGCGCCGCCCCGGCTGACGCGGTTTCGTGCCGCCCCGGCAGACGCGGTTTTCGCGCCGCCCCGGCTGACGCGGTTTCGTGCCGCCCCGGCAGACGCAGTTCGGACTTAGCACTTTTCGGCTGTGCCTGGCTGGCGGCCCACTCACTCGATCGCCATGTCTGTTTGCCACAGTTTTCCCGGTGGTGCCGCACCCGGGCTCGCCCCGGCTGACGCAGTTTTCGCGCCGCCCCGGCTGACGCGGTTTCGTGCCGCCCCGGCAGACGCGGTTTTCGCGCCGCCCCGGCTGACGCGGTTCGGACTTTGCACTTTTTGGCTCACCCCGGCTGGCGGCCCACTCACTCGATCGCCAGGTCTGTTTGCCCCGGTGGTTCCACCGCCAGGCTTAAGCGCGAACTTTTTTTGTTTGTTTTCTTTTGATTAAGCGCAAGCTTTTTTCTTTGTTTTCTTTTGATTAAGCGCGGGCTTTTTTCTTTGTTTTTTTTTTTTATTTCGCCCCGGCAGACGCGGTTTTTGCGCCGCCCCGGCTGACGCGGTTTTTGCCGCCCCGGCTGACGCAGTTCGGACTTAGCACTTTTCGGCTGTGCCTGGCTGGCGGCCCACTCACTCGATCGCCATGTCTGTTTGCCACAGTTTTCCCGGTGGTGCCGCACCCGGGCTCGCCCCGGCTGACGCAGTTTTCGCGCCGCCCCGGCTGACGCGGTTTCGTGCCGCCCCGGCAGACGCGGTTTTCGCGCCGCCCCGGCTGACGCGGTTTTTGCGTCGCCCCGGCTGACACGGTTCGGACTTTGCACTTTTCGGCTGTGCCTGGCTGGCGGCCCACTCACTCGATCGCCATGTCTGTTTGCCACAGTTTTCCCGGTGGTGCCGCACCCGGGCTCGCCCCGGCTGACGCAGTTTTCGCGCCGCCCCGGCTGACGCGGTTTCGTGCCGCCCCGGCAGACGCGGTTTTCGCGCCGCCCCGGCTGACGCGGTTTCGTGCCGCCCCGGCAGACGCAGTTCGGACTTAGCACTTTTCGGCTGTGCCTGGCTGGCGGCCCACTCACTCGATCGCCATGTCTGTTTGCCACAGTTTTCCCGGTGGTGCCGCACCCGGGCTCGCCCCGGCTGACGCAGTTTTCGCGCCGCCCCGGCTGACGCGGTTTCGTGCCGCCCCGGCAGACGCGGTTTTCGCGCCGCCCCGGCTGACGCGGTTTCGTGCCGCCCCGGCAGACGCAGTTCGGACTTAGCACTTTTCGGCTGTGCCTGGCTGGCGGCCCACTCACTCAATCGCCATGTCTGTTTGCCACAGTTTTCCCGGTGGTGCCGCACCCGGGCTCGCCCCGGCTGACGCAGTTTTCGCGCCGCCCCGGCTGACGCGGTTTCGTGCCGCCCCGGCAGACGCGGTTTTCGCGCCGCCCCGGCTGACGCGGTTTCGTGCCGCCCCGGCAGACGCAGTTCGGACTTAGCACTTTTCGGCTGTGCCTGGCTGGCGGCCCACTCACTCGATCGCCATGTCTGTTTGCCACAGTTTTCCCGGTGGTGCCGCACCCGGGCTCGCCCCGGCAGACGCGTTTTTTTTTTCTTTCGCCCCGGCTGACGCAGTTTTCGCGCCGCCCCGGCTGACGCGGTTTCGTGCCGCCCCGGCAGACGCGGTTTTTTGCGCCGCCCCGGCTGACGCGGTTTTTGCCGCCCCGGCTGACGCAGTTCGGACTTAGCACTTTTCGGCTGTGCCTGGCTGGCGGCCCACTCACTCGATCGCCATGTCTGTTTGCCACAGTTTTCCCGGTGGTGCCGCACCCGGGCTCGCCCCGGCTGACGCAGTTTTCGCGCCGCCCCGGCTGACGCGGTTTCGTGCCGCCCCGGCAGACGCGGTTTTCGCGCCGCCCCGGCTGACGCGGTTTCGTGCCGCCCCGGCAGACGCAGTTCGGACTTAGCACTTTTCGGCTGTGCCTGGCTGGCGGCCCACTCACTCGATCGCCATGTCTGTTTGCCACAGTTTTCCCGGTGGTGCCGCACCCGGGCTCGCCCCGGCTGACGCAGTTTTCGCGCCGCCCCGGCTGACGCGGTTTCGTGCCGCCCCGGCAGACGCGGTTTTCGCGCCGCCCCGGCTGACGCGGTTTCGTGCCGCCCCGGCAGACGCAGTTCGGACTTAGCACTTTTCGGCTGTGCCTGGCTGGCGGCCCACTCACTCGATCGCCATGTCTGTTTGCCACAGTTTTCCCGGTGGTGCCGCACCCGGGCTCGCCCCGGCAGACGCGTTTTTTTTTTCTTTCGCCCCGGCTGACGCAGTTTTCGCGCCGCCCCGGCTGACGCGGTTTCGTGCCGCCCCGGCAGACGCGGTTTTTTTGCGCCGCCCCGGCTGACGCGGTTTTTGCCGCCCCGGCTGACGCAGTTCGGACTTGGCACTTTTTGGCTGAGCCTGGCTGGTGGCCCACTCACTCGATCGCCATGTCTGTTAGCCACAGTTTTCCCGGTGGTGCCGCACCCGGGCTCGCCCCGGCTGACGCAGTTTTCGCGCCGCCCCGGCAGACGCGGTTTTCGCGCCGCCCCGGCTGACGCGGTTTTTGCCGCCCCGGCTGACGCAGTTCGGACTTGGCACTTTTTGGGCTGAGCCTGGCTGGCGGCCCACTCACTCGATCGCCATGTCTGTTTGCCACAGTCTTCCCGGTGGTGCCGCACCCGGGCTCGCCCCGGCAGACGCGTTTTTTTTTTCTTTCGCCCCGGCAGACGTGGTTCCCCCCCCCCCCCCCTTTTCGCTCGCCCCGGCTGACGAGGTTTTCGCGCCGCCCCGGCTGACGCAGTTTTCGCGCCGCCCCGGCTGACGCGGTTTCGTGCCGCCCCGGCTGACGCGGTTTTCGCGCCGCCCCGGCTGACGCGGTTTTTGCGTCGCCCCGGCTGACACGGTTCGGACTTTGCACTTTTCGGCTGTGCCTGGCTGGCGGCCCACTCACTCGATCGCCATGTCTGTTTGCCACAGTTTTCCCGGTGGTGCCGCACCCGGGCTCGCCCCGGCTGACGCAGTTTTCGCGCCGCCCCGGCAGACGCGGTTTTCGCGCCGCCCCGGCTGACGCGGTTTCGTGCCGCCCCGGCAGACGCAGTTCGGACTTAGCACTTTTCGGCTGTGCCTGGCTGGCGGCCCACTCACTCGATCGCCATGTCTGTTTGCCACAGTTTTCCCGGTGGTGCCGCACCCGGGCTCGCCCCGGCTGACGCAGTTTTCGCGCCGCCCCGGCTGACGCGGTTTCGTGCCGCCCCGGCAGACGCGGTTTTCGCGCCGCCCCGGCTGACGCGGTTTCGTGCCGCCCCGGCAGACGCAGTTCGGACTTAGCACTTTTCGGCTGTGCCTGGCTGGCGGCCCACTCACTCGATCGCCATGTCTGTTTGCCACAGTTTTCCCGGTGGTGCCGCACCCGGGCTCGCCCCGGCAGACGCGTTTTTTTTTTTTTCTTTCGCCCCGGCTGACGCAGTTTTCGCGCCGCCCCGGCTGACGCGGTTTCGTGCCGCCCCGGCAGACGCGGTTTTTTGCGCCGCCCCGGCTGACGCGGTTTTTGCCGCCCCGGCTGACGCAGTTCGGACTTAGCACTTTTCGGCTGTGCCTGGCTGGCGGCCCACTCACTCGATCGCCATGTCTGTTTGCCACAGTTTTCCCGGTGGTGCCGCACCCGGGCTCGCCCCGGCTGACGCAGTTTTCGCGCCGCCCCGGCTGACGCGGTTTCGTGCCGCCCCGGCAGACGCGGTTTTCGCGCCGCCCCGGCTGACGCGGTTTCGTGCCGCCCCGGCAGACGCAGTTCGGACTTAGCACTTTTCGGCTGTGCCTGGCTGGCGGCCCACTCACTCGATCGCCATGTCTGTTTGCCACAGTTTTCCCGGTGGTGCCGCACCCGGGCTCGCCCCGGCTGACGCAGTTTTCGCGCCGCCCCGGCTGACGCGGTTTCGTGCCGCCCCGGCAGACGCGGTTTTCGCGCCGCCCCGGCTGACGCGGTTTCGTGCCGCCCCGGCAGACGCAGTTCGGACTTAGCACTTTTCGGCTGTGCCTGGCTGGCGGCCCACTCACTCGATCGCCATGTCTGTTTGCCACAGTTTTCCCGGTGGTGCCGCACCCGGGCTCGCCCCGGCAGACGCGTTTTTTTTTTTCTTTCGCCCCGGCTGACGCAGTTTTCGCGCCGCCCCGGCTGACGCGGTTTCGTGCCGCCCCGGCAGACGCGGTTTTTTTGCGCCGCCCCGGCTGACGCGGTTTTTGCCGCCCCGGCTGACGCAGTTCGGACTTGGCACTTTTTGGCTGAGCCTGGCTGGTGGCCCACTCACTCGATCGCCATGTCTGTTAGCCACAGTTTTCCCGGTGGTGCCGCACCCGGGCTCGCCCCGGCTGACGCAGTTTTCGCGCCGCCCCGGCAGACGCGGTTTTCGCGCCGCCCCGGCTGACGCGGTTTTTGCCGCCCCGGCTGACGCAGTTCGGACTTGGCACTTTTTGGGCTGAGCCTGGCTGGCGGCCCACTCACTCGATCGCCATGTCTGTTTGCCACAGTCTTCCCGGTGGTGCCGCACCCGGGCTCGCCCCGGCAGACGCGTTTTTTTTTTCTTTCGCCCCGGCAGACGTGGTTCCCCCCCCCCCTTTTCGCTCGCCCCGGCTGACGAGGTTTTCGCGCCGCCCCGGCTGACGCAGTTTTCGCGCCGCCCCGGCTGACGCGGTTTCGTGCCGCCCCGGCTGACGCGGTTTTCGCGCCGCCCCGGCTGACGCGGTTTTTGCGTCGCCCCGGCTGACACGGTTCGGACTTTGCACTTTTCGGCTGTGCCTGGCTGGCGGCCCACTCACTCGATCGCCATGTCTGTTTGCCACAGTTTTCCCGGTGGTGCCGCACCCGGGCTTGCCCCGGCAGACGCGTTTTTTTTTTTTCTTTTCGCCCCGGCTGACGCAGTTTTCGCCCCGCCCCGGCTGACGCGGTTTCGTGCCGCCCCGGCAGACGCGGTTTTTTGCGCCGCCCCGGCTGACGCGGTTTTTGCCGCCCCGGCTGACGCAGTTCGGACTTTGCACTTTTTGGCTGAGCCTGGCTGGCGGCCCACTCACTCGATCGCCATGTCTGTTTGCCACAGTTTTCCCGGTGGTGCCGCACCCGGGCTCGCCCCGGCAGACGCGTTTTTTTTTTTCCTTCGCCCCGGCAGACGTGGTTCCCCCCCCCCCCCTCCGTCTTTCTTTTTGTTTTTTTTTTTCGCCGCGGCTGAAGTGGATTTTTCGGTGCCTCGACGCCCCGGTAGTCGCGGTTTTTCCGTTTCCGCACGGCCCCGGCTGACGCTGCTCGGTCACAGTCGCCTTTTGTGAGGATTGCAGACTTCTTGAGCGCGGGTGTTTTTTTTTTGTTGTTGTTGTTGTTTTATTACGCATTCGCTCCAGCAGACGCTGTTTAGACTTTTTGTTTCCTCTTTTATCCTGCGACGAGGTGACGAGGTTTATTCGGTGCCCCGCCGCCCCGGCTGAAGTGATTTTTCCTGTCCCGTGCCGCCCCGGCTGACGCGGTTGGGACTTCGCGTTTGTTCGGCCGCCACGGGTTTTGGCGCACTCGCTCGGTTGCTTGTTGTTGCCACTTGTTGCGAACCCAGGTTTCTTGAGCGAGCGCGGGCGTTTTTTCTTCCTTTCTTTCTTTGTTCTATGTGTTAGCGAATCGGCCTTTAATATCACACGAGGACTCACAACCAACAATTTTCAGTTTGAAGTGTAAAAAATCTGCAGGTGTTGACGTAACTGACTTGCCCCGTACCCTTGAGTACATCCATGAAGTTCTCGTAGTACTACTAAATCGCATTATTCCAAGTGGAGAAATTCCCATAAACTTGCAAACCTCTACACGAAAATCGGTGCGCGTGATAAAGTTGAAAATTATCGTCCGATATCAAATGTGCCTTCTATAACACAAATTCTAGGAAAAAAAAAAAAAACACTTGTTCGCCGTTTTCTGCGCCGTGACTGGCAGCACTCCGGCGAAGCGAAACGGGGTCGATTCGAGCACGATATCGGCGTCTTTCGACGTGCTCGCCGGCGACCGTCGCACGAGTACGTCGCACGAGCGCGTCTGCCGGGGCGCCGTTTGCGAAGCCGACGCAAAAGTGGGAACCGCCGCTCGGATGATCGCCGCTTTCGGCAGAGTGAGTGTTGGCACTCCGGGGAAGCGAAACAGCGTGAATGCGCCCACGAAATCGGCGTATTTTGAAGTGCCCGCCGGCGACCGTCGCACGAGTACGGTAAACCGCGTCAGCCGGGGCGTAGTTCGGGACGCCGACGAAAAAGTGGGAAGCGCAACTCGGATCTTCGCCGTTTTTGCAGGAGTGAGTGGCGGCCCTCCTGCGAGACCAAGAAGCATCGATTCGTGCACGAATTCGGCGCCTTTCGACGTGATCGCCGGCGACCGTCGCTCGAGTAGGGCAAACCGCGTCTGCCGGGGCGGGCTTCGGGACGCCGATGCGAAAGTGGGAAACGCTGCTCGGATGTTCGCCGTTTTTGGCCGAGTGAGTGCTGGCACTCGGGCGAAGCCAAACGGGGCCGATTACGGCACGATATCGGCGTCTTTCGACGTGCCCGGCGGCGACCGTCGCACGAGTACGGTAAACCGCGTCAGCCCGGGCGGAGTTCGGGACGCCGATGCGAAAGTGGAGAACGCCGCTCGGATCTTCGCCGTTTTTGGAGGAGTGAGTGGCGGCACTCCGGAGAAGCCAAGGAGCGCCAATTAGCGCACGATATCGGCGTCTTTCGACGCGCTCGCCGGCGACCGTCGAACGAGTAGGGCAAACCGCGTCTGCCGGGGCGGGGTTTACGACGCCGACGCAAAAGTGGGAACCGCCGCTCGGATGTTGGCCGTTTTTGGCAGAGTGAGTGCTGGCACACCGGCGACGCGAAAGAGCGCGAAAGCGCCCACGAAAGTGGCGTATTTGGACGTGCTTGACGGCGACCGCTGCAGGAGTACGAAAAACCACGTCAGCCGGGGCGAGCGACCCACGGCGGTCTGGGTGCTTATCGCTGCTATTATAGGGGCACCCCGGCAGACGCAGAAAAAAAAAATTTTTTTTCGACCTTCTTTTTTGCTGGTCGAGCTCGGGTAACCCAGGTCGCAATGGGAGCCGCGCACGAAAGCGGCGTCGCGAGACGCGTTCGCGGTCGCTAGTCGCACGAGCTCGGCAACCGCGTCAGCCGGCGCGGAGTTCGGGATGCCGACGGCTAAGTGGGTACCGCTGCTCGGATGTTCGCCGTTTTTGGCCGAGTGAGTGCTGGCACTCCGGCGAAGCGAAACGGGGCCGATTCGGGCACGATATCGGCGTATTTCGACGTGCTCGCCGGCGACCGTCGCACGAGTACGGCAAAGCGCGTCTGCCGGGGCGAGGTTTGCGATGCCGACGAAAAAGTGGGAAGCGCCGCTCGGATCTTCGCCGTTTTTGCAGGAGTGAGTGGCGGCCCTCCTGCGAGACCAAGAAGCATCGACTCGCGCACGATATCGGTGTCTTTCGACGTGCCCGCCGGCCACCGCCGCACGAGTACGGCAAACCGCGTATGCCGGGGCGGGGTTGGCGACGCCGACGCAAAAGTGGGAACCGCCACTAGGATGTTCGCCGTTTTTGGCAGAGTGAGTGCTGGCACACCGGCGACGCGAAAGAGCGCGAAAGCGCCCACGAAAGTGGCGTATTTGGACGTGCTTGACGGCGACCGCTGCAGGAGTACGAAAAACCACGTCAGCCGGGGCGAGCGACCCACGGCGGTCTGGGTGCTTATCGCTGCTATTATAGGGGCACCCCGGCAGACGCAGAAAAAAAAAATTTTTTTTCGACCTTCTTTTTTGCTGGTCGAGCTCGGGTAACCCAGGTCGCAATGGGAGCCGCGCACGAAAGCGGCGTCGCGAGACGCGTTCGCGGTCGCTAGTCGCACGAGCTCGGCAACCGCGTCAGCCGGCGCGGAGTTCGGGATGCCGACGGCTAAGTGGGTACCGCTGCTCGGATGTTCGCCGTTTTTGGCCGAGTGAGTGCTGGCACTCCGGCGAAGCGAAACGGGGCCGATTCGGGCACGATATCGGCGTATTTCGACGTGCTCGCCGGCGACCGTCGCACGAGTACGGCAAAGCGCGTCTGCCGGGGCGAGGTTTGCGATGCCGACGAAAAAGTGGGAAGCGCCGCTCGGATCTTCGCCGTTTTTGCAGGAGTGAGTGGCGGCCCTCCTGCGAGACCAAGAAGCATCGACTCGCGCACGATATCGGTGTCTTTCGACGTGCCCGCCGGCCACCGCCGCACGAGTACGGCAAACCGCGTATGCCGGGGCGGGGTTGGCGACGCCGACGCAAAAGTGGGAACCGCCACTAGGATGTTCGCCGTTTTTGGCAGAGTGAGTGCTGGCACTCCGGCGAAGCGAAAGAGCGCGAATGCGCCCACGAAAGTGGCGTGTTTGGACGTGCTTGACGACGACCACCGCAGGAAAACGAAAAACCACGTCAGCCGGGGCGAGCGACCCATGGCGGTCTGGGTGCTTATCGCTGCTATTATAGGGGCACCCCGGCAGACGCAAAAAAAAAAAAAAATTTTTTTCGACATTCTTTCTTGCTCGTCGACCTCGGGTGACCCAGGTCGCAGTGGGAGCCGCGCACGAAAGCGGCGTCGCGAGACGGCTTCGCGGTCGCTAGTCGCACGAGCTCGGCAACCGCGTCTGCCGGGGCGGAGTTCGGGACGCCGACGGCTAAGTGGGAACCGCCGCTCGGATGTTCGCCGTTTGTGGCCGAGTGAGTGCTGGCACTCCGGCGAAGCCAAACGGGGCCGATTCCGGCACGATATCGGCGTCTTTCTACGTGCTCGCCGGCGACCGTCGCACGAGTACGGCAAAGTGCGTCTGCCGGGGCGGGGTTTGCGACGCGTACGCAATAGTGAGAACCGTCGCTCGGATGTTCGTCGTCTTTCGCCGAGCCAGTGCTGGCACTCCGGCGAAGCCGAACGGAGCCGATTCGGGCACGATATCGGCGTCTTTCCACGTGCTCGCCGGCGACCGTCGCACGAGTACGGTAAACCGCGTCAGCCGGGGCGGAGTTCGGGACGCCGATGCGAAAGTGGGAAGCGCCGCTCGGATCTTCGCCGTTTTTGGAGGAGTCAGTGGCGGCACTCCGGTGAAGCCAAGGTGCGCCAATTCGCGCACGATATCGGCGTCTTTCGACGTGCCCGCCGGCCACCGTCGCACGAGTACGGCAAACCTCGTCTGCCGGGGCGGGGTTTGCGACGCCGACGCAAAAGTGGGAACCGCCGCTCGGATGTTCGCCGTTTTTGGCAGAGTGAGTGCTGGCACTCCGGCGAAGCGAAAGAGCGTGAATGCGCCCACGAAAGTAGCGTATTTGGACGTGCTTGACGGCGACCGCCGCAGGAGTACGAAAAACCACGTCAGCCGGGGCGAGCGACCCACGGCGGTCTGGGTGCTTATCGCTGCTATTATAGGGGCACCCCGGCAGACGCAGAAAGAAAAAAAAAAAAAATGGGGACATGGCGTGCGTCACCGTGCGGCTTCGCAGCGTTGCCGAAGTCGCCGAGCCCTTCGACTGAGCCGAACGGCGGACAGGGAACGTTGGTCGGCCGTTCTAACCTGTCGGTGCCACGCCGAGACGTCGTTAAGGAAAACCGCGTCGTGGGCCTCTACGACGCCGTCGAGTCGTTGTACGTTTGGTGTCCAGCGTGTCGGCGGCGAGTAGCGGACACGTCGTTCACGACTTCGGTCTTTCGCAGTCGACGCGAACTTGCGGAGAGTCGTGGTGCCTCACGTTTTCGGCAGAAACCGCGGCGGAATTTTCCCGTGCGTGCGCGCACGACCTCGGTGCTGTGCCGTCAGCGTAGTGTTGCACAAACTCGTGGCCTACCCAAGGTGCGGTACGTTTGCGGCCGTATCCTCGGTGGGAATTTCGTGAGTAGGGTCGCAAATTCTACGACCTCGGCCGGTTTGAGAGCGACGTAGACTTGTGGCACGCTCAACGTGCCACACGTTTCGGGGCACACCCGCGGTGAAATTTTCTCGAGTACGCTCGTATTAGTGCCCAAGGAGGTCTGGGTACTTATCGCTGCTATTATGTGGGGGTTCTCGTGAGCGGCGTACGCGAAAGCGACCGGGTGTCTGATATGCGGCGGGCTTCGGCCTCGTCAAGCGTGTCCTCGGGTCTGCTCCAGGGGAATCCACGGCAGTCGTCTGCAGCCTCATCCGCTTGATGCGTTAGGGGCTGGTTGTCGGACGGTGCCGTTTTACCACGATATCGAGGTGTGTTCCGTGTCGTCCTCGGGCGATTCAGATGCGAAAGCGCCGAAGACGCGGGCGTGACCCGTCGTCTGGCGGCTTTGCAGTCTCGGCTCCGTTGCTAGTTCCGGCCGGTCCACCGACAGTGCAGCGGGCTTGGGCAACCCGCACGGCGCGACCGAGTCGATGCAACGAAAAAGAGCGAGCATGAACGTGCTTCTTGCCGCACGGCTCCCACTCGTCTTTAGGGAAGGTTGTGCCGTAGCGAGCTCGAACGCCGTCATCTCGGAGTGCAAAATAAGCGTGTTGGGGCGCCTGAAGGTGGCCTCCGCCGCACACAGACTGCGTCCGGCCCGCCGAAGGCGAGGACGGACGCGCAGTCGAACGATTACCTGGTTGATCCTGCCAGTAATCATATGCTTGTCTCAAAGATTAAGCCATGCATGTCTAAGTACATGCCGAAATAAGGCGAAACCGCGAATGGCTCATTAAATCAGTTATGGTTCCTTAGATCGTTTCTTCCTACTTGGATAACTGTGGCAATTCTAGAGCTAATACATGCAGTGAGCCTGGAGCCCTTTGGGTAACGGGTGCTTTTATTAGACCAAGATCGATCGGGTTTCGGCCCGTATTGTGTGGTGACTCTGGATAACTTTGTGCTGATCGCATGGCCACGAGCCGGCGACGTTTCTTTCAAGTGTCTGCCTTATCAACTTTCGATGGTAGGTTACTTGCTTACCATGGTTGTTACGGGTAACGGAGAATCAGGGTTCGATTCCGGAGAGGGAGCCTGAGAAACGGCTACCACATCCAAGGAAGGCAGCAGGCGCGCAAATTACCCACTCCCGGCACGGGGAGGTAGTGACGAAAAATAACAATACGGGACTCTTTTGAGGCCCCGTAATTGAAATGAGTACACTCTAAATCCTTTAACGAGGATCAATTGGAGGGCAAGTCTGGTGCCAGCAGCCGCGGTAATTCCAGCTCCAATAGCGTATACTAAAGCTGCTGCGGTTAAAAAGCTCGTAGTTGGATCTCAGTTCCAGACGAGTAGTGCATCTACCCGATGCGACGGCTCGGACTGAACATCATGCCGGTTCTTTCTTGGTGCACTTCATTGTGTGCCTCGAGATGGCCGGTGCTTTTACTTTGAAAAAATTAGAGTGCTCAACGCAGGCGAGTCGCCTGAATAAACTTGCATGGAATAATAGAACAAGACCTCGTTTCTGTTCTGTTGGTTTTTGGAATACGAGGTAATGATTAAGAGGGACGGACGGGGGCATTCGTATTGCGGCGCTAGAGGTGAAATTCTTGGACCGTCGCAAGACGAACTACTGCGAAAGCATTTGCCAAGAATGTTTTCATTGATCAAGAACGAAAGTCAGAGGTTCGAAGGCGATCAGATACCGCCCTAGTTCTGACCATAAACGATGCCAACCAGCGATCCGCCTGAGTTACTCAAATGACTCGGCGGGCAGCTTCCGGGAAACCAAAGTATTTGGGTTCCGGGGGAAGTATGGTTGCAAAGCTGAAACTTAAAGGAATTGACGGAAGGGCACCACCAGGAGTGGAGCCTGCGGCTTAATTTGACTCAACACGGGAAAACTTACCCGGCCCGGACACTGGGAGGATTGACAGATTGAGAGCTCTTTCTTGATTCGGTGGATGGTGGTGCATGGCCGTTCTTAGTTGGTGGAGCGATTTGTCTGGTTAATTCCGATAACGAACGAGACTCTAGCCTATTAAATAGGTGCGGGGTTCCCAGCACCTTACAACCTTCTTAGAGGGACAAGCGGCTCCTAGCCGCACGAAACAGAGCAATAACAGGTCTGTGATGCCCTTAGATGTCCGGGGCCGCACGCGCGCTACACTGAAGGAAGCAGCGTGTCTTTATCCCTGTCTGAAAAGACTGGGTAACCCGTGGAACTTCTTTCGTGATTGGGATAGGGGCTTGCAATTGTTCCCCTTGAACGAGGAATTCCCAGTAAGCGCGAGTCATAAGCTCGCGTTGATTACGTCCCTGCCCTTTGTACACACCGCCCGTCGCTACTACCGATTGAATGATTTAGTGAGGTCTTCGGACCGATGTCCGGCGCGGCCTTTCGGTTGCGCCGGTCTGTTGGAAAGATGACCAAACTTGATCATTTAGAGGAAGTAAAAGTCGTAACAAGGTTTCCGTAGGTGAACCTGCGGAAGGATCATTAACGGATTGTGAAGGGTGAGCGCCTCAGCTGCGTCTGCGCCCGACACTTTCTGCCGCTGACCCCGTTTGGACGCGGGGTCGGCTTTTCCCCACGGGGCTGCCTGAATGTGGAGCGGCACCCCGTGACAAATTGTTGCGCCCAGCGGACGCCAACACCGCGACCTTGGACGGTCGGCCAGGTGGCGGACGCGGGTACAAACGGCGCAACGCACTCATAGGTCGGCTTTCGACCCGCCACTGCACCGTGGCTCGAAGCGCTCGAAATGCGCGACCCGACCGCTGCGGGACCGCCTAGTACTGTAAACAGGAGCGGCGGAGCGCGAACGGCGAGTCGTGGTTACGTCGGTAGAAGGCGAGGCTGCGCGTTCCCGAAACGCCAGCCGAGTGCCCTCCCGACCGTTCGAGCGTGCAAGAACGAGACCCGACAATCGCGCGGCGACTGCCAAGTACGAGAGGAACGGCACAAGCGTCGGCGGTCGGTCAAGGAACTGGCGATGTGACGGGTCCGCTGTGCACCAGTGCATACCGTCCCGCCGTCCGCGGCAAGCGCCTCCGCGTCCTCGGGTGACGGAGGCTGCCGGTCGGTTCTTGCAGGCGAGGGATCTCGCTGGCACCGGTTCGCGTTGACGCGCGGCCGGTCATGGCACGGCGATGCGACGGCCGAGGTGCGCAGTACTCGATGGAGGAACCGCACGCTCCGATGACCGTCCCGCCCTCCGCGGCGTATGCGTACCGACCGTAATGGTTGCAGCAGCGCCGGCCGGCTTTTGAATTCGCCACACGAAACACGGTGCGAGATCGCGGTTAGGGGAGCGTCGACGTTGCCAGGCGTTTTGCTTGCTGCCGAGGGAAAGGCGGCACGGCCACGTCGCGCTCGTCGCGATTAGCGGGTCTGCGCGCTTTGGGAAGGTGCCGCAACGACTTGCCGAAAGAGGAAGCACGGAAGAACGAGGGACTTGGACGTCCCGACAATTGAACGCACTTGCGGCCAGGCCCTTGCTGGCTTCGTTCTTCCGCCTCGAGTAGGCTCGTACGCGGCTCCGGCGCCGAAAGTGGTCCTTGGCACCGACTTCGGTGGACGTGGGAAGTGCCGCGCAAGTACGGCGCGCCTGGCTCCACCTGTTGGCTAAAGTAGGCAGCCGGATCGGCATTTTGGTGTGCGGTGGCAAACCGTGGATGCGAAAAAAGCTTGTGCGATTTCGTGGAACAAAAAGCGGGGGTCCCCCTTTTTATGCGGAGGAGACCGACCCGCCTGCCGTGGTGAACCGCGACGCCACGGTAAAAACGGGAGAGGCTTGTCGATGGGACCGTGCATCCCGCGCTCCACGGAGGCCGGGAGGCGGCCGCCCGAGGAAATGTGTAGCCGTCGAGGCCCGCATCTGCGTGCACTCTTATCCAAATGGGTGTACCGCAGGCATTTTCTGGTTAGGCGGGCCAATGAGAGCGAGCACACAACGATACCTACGGGTCCGGCTTGGAGAACCGGCTTCGACGCCTCCCGAGTATTTATAGAGGGGTGGACCACGAAAGCACTCGCAAGTAGCGAAAGCGAAACGCCGTCCGAAACACACCGTTTGCTCGATTTGCGGCAGCCGAAAAAGGCGCGGCAGAGTTTTGGAGTCCAAGCGTGCGCTGAAAAGCGCCCTTCTTGGCCACTGTTTGGCCGAGTGCCAGAAACGTTTGGTTTTGACTGTACGGAATTGAACAAACACTTTTTCACGACTCTAAGCGGTGGATCACTCGGTTCTCGGGTCGATGAAGAACGCAGCCAGCTGCGAGACTTGGTGTGAATTGCAGGACACACTGAGCACTGATTCTTTGAACGCACATTGCGGCCTTGGGTCTTCCCTTGGCTTCGTCTGTCTGAGGGTCGGATCACATATCAAGAGAGCCTTCGGCGCACAAGGGAACGTGAGCCGTCGACTCGTTTTGACCGCGTCGGCAACACGGACAGCACGCTGAACACCTCACAGCGAGCGCCAACAGCGGCCACTCAAGGGCGAGACGGTGGCGACCGTCGTGCCAGAGCCCAACCGAAACGGGGGCGACCGACTGCATTGAGGATGTGGCACCTCGTTGAGACCGCCGCAGGACTTCGAGTCGGAAGGAAGCCTGCAGGGAAAGTGCGGTCGAGGTTGCGTACTCCTCTCTGCGACCGGGCGCGCAAGAGCTGCGAGAGCCACGGACGCGCAACTTTAACGCACGGTAAACACGAGGAGCGAAAGCCGGCCAGCAAAGCTTCTCCAGCCGTGCGCAAAGTGCGCGAGATCGCAGCCTTGCGTTGCGCTTGTTGCCCTCGAAGTAAGCAGGGTGTCCCGTAGACCGGGCGCTCGAACACGCTGCGGGGCCGTGCCTCCTCCAGGCTTTGCCGCGCGAACAGGGAACGTTCGCGCGCAAAGCGCAGGGAGGTGAGGAGGCTGCGCCCGACGTTTGCGGTTCGCTGCGTACGCGGTTGATGCGGAGAGCACGGCGCGACGACTTGCCGCGAAGCGGAAAAAGTCTCCCGCACGAGTTGGCGAAACGTTGGCG
>NW_027464762.1:37500-50000 GCF_043290135.1 Rhipicephalus microplus | reverse complement strand
GACGCAGTTTTCGCGCCGCCCCGGCTGACGCGGTTTCGTGCCGCCCCGGCAGACGCGGTTTTTTGCGCCGCCCCGGCTGACGCGGTTTTTGCCGCCCCGGCTGACGCAGTTCGGACTTAGCACTTTTCGGCTGTGCCTGGCTGGCGGCCCACTCACTCGATCGCCATGTCTGTTTGCCACAGTTTTCCCGGTGGTGCCGCACCCGGGCTCGCCCCGGCTGACGCAGTTTTCGCGCCGCCCCGGCTGACGCGGTTTCGTGCCGCCCCGGCAGACGCGGTTTTCGCGCCGCCCCGGCTGACGCGGTTTCGTGCCGCCCCGGCAGACGCAGTTCGGACTTAGCACTTTTCGGCTGTGCCTGGCTGGCGGCCCACTCACTCGATCGCCATGTCTGTTTGCCACAGTTTTCCCGGTGGTGCCGCACCCGGGCTCGCCCCGGCTGACGCAGTTTTCGCGCCGCCCCGGCTGACGCGGTTTCGTGCCGCCCCGGCAGACGCGGTTTTCGCGCCGCCCCGGCTGACGCGGTTTCGTGCCGCCCCGGCAGACGCAGTTCGGACTTAGCACTTTTCGGCTGTGCCTGGCTGGCGGCCCACTCACTCGATCGCCATGTCTGTTTGCCACAGTTTTCCCGGTGGTGCCGCACCCGGGCTCGCCCCGGCAGACGCGTTTTTTTTTTTTCTTTCGCCCCGGCTGACGCAGTTTTCGCGCCGCCCCGGCTGACGCGGTTTCGTGCCGCCCCGGCAGACGCGGTTTTTTTGCGCCGCCCCGGCTGACGCGGTTTTTGCCGCCCCGGCTGACGCAGTTCGGACTTGGCACTTTTTGGCTGAGCCTGGCTGGTGGCCCACTCACTCGATCGCCATGTCTGTTAGCCACAGTTTTCCCGGTGGTGCCGCACCCGGGCTCGCCCCGGCTGACGCAGTTTTCGCGCCGCCCCGGCAGACGCGGTTTTCGCGCCGCCCCGGCTGACGCGGTTTTTGCCGCCCCGGCTGACGCAGTTCGGACTTGGCACTTTTTGGGCTGAGCCTGGCTGGCGGCCCACTCACTCGATCGCCATGTCTGTTTGCCACAGTCTTCCCGGTGGTGCCGCACCCGGGCTCGCCCCGGCAGACGCGTTTTTTTTTTCTTTCGCCCCGGCAGACGTGGTTCCCCCCCCCCCCCCTTTTCGCTCGCCCCGGCTGACGAGGTTTTCGCGCCGCCCCGGCTGACGCAGTTTTCGCGCCGCCCCGGCTGACGCGGTTTCGTGCCGCCCCGGCTGACGCGGTTTTCGCGCCGCCCCGGCTGACGCGGTTTTTGCGTCGCCCCGGCTGACACGGTTCGGACTTTGCACTTTTCGGCTGTGCCTGGCTGGCGGCCCACTCACTCGATCGCCATGTCTGTTTGCCACAGTTTTCCCGGTGGTGCCGCACCCGGGCTCGCCCCGGCTGACGCAGTTTTCGCGCCGCCCCGGCAGACGCGGTTTTCGCGCCGCCCCGGCTGACGCGGTTTCGTGCCGCCCCGGCAGACGCAGTTCGGACTTAGCACTTTTCGGCTGTGCCTGGCTGGCGGCCCACTCACTCGATCGCCATGTCTGTTTGCCACAGTTTTCCCGGTGGTGCCGCACCCGGGCTCGCCCCGGCTGACGCAGTTTTCGCGCCGCCCCGGCTGACGCGGTTTCGTGCCGCCCCGGCAGACGCGGTTTTCGCGCCGCCCCGGCTGACGCGGTTTCGTGCCGCCCCGGCAGACGCAGTTCGGACTTAGCACTTTTCGGCTGTGCCTGGCTGGCGGCCCACTCACTCGATCGCCATGTCTGTTTGCCACAGTTTTCCCGGTGGTGCCGCACCCGGGCTCGCCCCGGCAGACGCGTTTTTTTTTTTTTCTTTCGCCCCGGCTGACGCAGTTTTCGCGCCGCCCCGGCTGACGCGGTTTCGTGCCGCCCCGGCAGACGCGGTTTTTTGCGCCGCCCCGGCTGACGCGGTTTTTGCCGCCCCGGCTGACGCAGTTCGGACTTAGCACTTTTCGGCTGTGCCTGGCTGGCGGCCCACTCACTCGATCGCCATGTCTGTTTGCCACAGTTTTCCCGGTGGTGCCGCACCCGGGCTCGCCCCGGCTGACGCAGTTTTCGCGCCGCCCCGGCTGACGCGGTTTCGTGCCGCCCCGGCAGACGCGGTTTTCGCGCCGCCCCGGCTGACGCGGTTTCGTGCCGCCCCGGCAGACGCAGTTCGGACTTAGCACTTTTCGGCTGTGCCTGGCTGGCGGCCCACTCACTCGATCGCCATGTCTGTTTGCCACAGTTTTCCCGGTGGTGCCGCACCCGGGCTCGCCCCGGCTGACGCAGTTTTCGCGCCGCCCCGGCTGACGCGGTTTCGTGCCGCCCCGGCAGACGCGGTTTTCGCGCCGCCCCGGCTGACGCGGTTTCGTGCCGCCCCGGCAGACGCAGTTCGGACTTAGCACTTTTCGGCTGTGCCTGGCTGGCGGCCCACTCACTCGATCGCCATGTCTGTTTGCCACAGTTTTCCCGGTGGTGCCGCACCCGGGCTCGCCCCGGCAGACGCGTTTTTTTTTTTCTTTCGCCCCGGCTGACGCAGTTTTCGCGCCGCCCCGGCTGACGCGGTTTCGTGCCGCCCCGGCAGACGCGGTTTTTTTGCGCCGCCCCGGCTGACGCGGTTTTTGCCGCCCCGGCTGACGCAGTTCGGACTTGGCACTTTTTGGCTGAGCCTGGCTGGTGGCCCACTCACTCGATCGCCATGTCTGTTAGCCACAGTTTTCCCGGTGGTGCCGCACCCGGGCTCGCCCCGGCTGACGCAGTTTTCGCGCCGCCCCGGCAGACGCGGTTTTCGCGCCGCCCCGGCTGACGCGGTTTTTGCCGCCCCGGCTGACGCAGTTCGGACTTGGCACTTTTTGGGCTGAGCCTGGCTGGCGGCCCACTCACTCGATCGCCATGTCTGTTTGCCACAGTCTTCCCGGTGGTGCCGCACCCGGGCTCGCCCCGGCAGACGCGTTTTTTTTTTCTTTCGCCCCGGCAGACGTGGTTCCCCCCCCCCCCCCTTTTCGCTCGCCCCGGCTGACGAGGTTTTCGCGCCGCCCCGGCTGACGCAGTTTTCGCGCCGCCCCGGCTGACGCGGTTTCGTGCCGCCCCGGCTGACGCGGTTTTCGCGCCGCCCCGGCTGACGCGGTTTTTGCGTCGCCCCGGCTGACACGGTTCGGACTTTGCACTTTTCGGCTGTGCCTGGCTGGCGGCCCACTCACTCGATCGCCATGTCTGTTTGCCACAGTTTTCCTGGTGGTGCCGCACCCGGGCTTGCCCCGGCAGACGCGTTTTTTTTTTTTCTTTTCGCCCCGGCTGACGCAGTTTTCGCCCCGCCCCGGCTGACGCGGTTTCGTGCCGCCCCGGCAGACGCGGTTTTTTGCGCCGCCCCGGCTGACGCGGTTTTTGCCGCCCCGGCTGACGCAGTTCGGACTTTGCACTTTTTGGCTGAGCCTGGCTGGCGGCCCACTCACTCGATCGCCATGTCTGTTTGCCACAGTTTTCCCGGTGGTGCCGCACCCGGGCTCGCCCCGGCAGACGCGTTTTTTTTTTTCCTTCGCCCCGGCAGACGTGGTTCCCCCCCCCCCCCTCCGTCTTTCTTTTTGTTTTTTTTTTTCGCCGTGGCTGAAGTGGATTTTTCGGTGCCTCGACGCCCCGGTAGTCGCGGTTTTTCCGTTTCCGCACGGCCCCGGCTGACGCTGCTCGGTCACAGTCGCCTTTTGTGAGGATTGCAGACTTCTTGAGCGCGGGTGTTTTTTTTTGTTGTTGTTGTTGTTTTATTACGCATTCGCTCCAGCAGACGCTGTTTAGACTTTTTGTTTCCTCTTTTATCCTGCGACGAGGTGACGAGGTTTATTCGGTGCCCCGCCGCCCCGGCTGAAGTGATTTTTCCTGTCCCGTGCCGCCCCGGCTGACGCGGTTGGGACTTCGCGTTTGTTCGGCCGCCACGGGTTTTGGCGCACTCGCTCGGTTGCTTGTTGTTGCCACTTGTTGCGAACCCAGGTTTCTTGAGCGAGCGCGGGCGTTTTTTCTTCCTTTCTTTCTTTGTTCTATGTGTTAGCGAATCGGCCTTTAATATCACACGAGGACTCACAACCAACAATTTTCAGTTTGAAGTGTAAAAAATCTGCAGGTGTTGACGTAACTGACTTGCCCCGTACCCTTGAGTACATCCATGAAGTTCTCGTAGTACTACTAAATCGCATTATTCCAAGTGGAGAAATTCCCATAAACTTGCAAACCTCTACACGAAAATCGGTGCGCGTGATAAAGTTGAAAATTATCGTCCGATATCAAATGTGCCTTCTATAACACAAATTCTAGGAAAAAAAAAAAAAAACACTTGTTCGCCGTTTTCTGCGCCGTGACTGGCAGCACTCCGGCGAAGCGAAACGGGGTCGATTCGAGCACGATATCGGCGTCTTTCGACGTGCTCGCCGGCGACCGTCGCACGAGTACGTCGCACGAGCGCGTCTGCCGGGGCGCCGTTTGCGAAGCCGACGCAAAAGTGGGAACCGCCGCTCGGATGATCGCCGCTTTCGGCAGAGTGAGTGTTGGCACTCCGGGGAAGCGAAACAGCGTGAATGCGCCCACGAAATCGGCGTATTTTGAAGTGCCCGCCGGCGACCGTCGCACGAGTACGGTAAACCGCGTCAGCCGGGGCGTAGTTCGGGACGCCGACGAAAAAGTGGGAAGCGCAACTCGGATCTTCGCCGTTTTTGCAGGAGTGAGTGGCGGCCCTCCTGCGAGACCAAGAAGCATCGATTCGTGCACGAATTCGGCGCCTTTCGACGTGATCGCCGGCGACCGTCGCTCGAGTAGGGCAAACCGCGTCTGCCGGGGCGGGCTTCGGGACGCCGATGCGAAAGTGGGAAACGCTGCTCGGATGTTCGCCGTTTTTGGCCGAGTGAGTGCTGGCACTCGGGCGAAGCCAAACGGGGCCGATTACGGCACGATATCGGCGTCTTTCGACGTGCCCGGCGGCGACCGTCGCACGAGTACGGTAAACCGCGTCAGCCCGGGCGGAGTTCGGGACGCCGATGCGAAAGTGGAGAACGCCGCTCGGATCTTCGCCGTTTTTGGAGGAGTGAGTGGCGGCACTCCGGAGAAGCCAAGGAGCGCCAATTAGCGCACGATATCGGCGTCTTTCGACGCGCTCGCCGGCGACCGTCGAACGAGTAGGGCAAACCGCGTCTGCCGGGGCGGGGTTTACGACGCCGACGCAAAAGTGGGAACCGCCGCTCGGATGTTGGCCGTTTTTGGCAGAGTGAGTGCTGGCACACCGGCGACGCGAAAGAGCGCGAAAGCGCCCACGAAAGTGGCGTATTTGGACGTGCTTGACGGCGACCGCTGCAGGAGTACGAAAAACCACGTCAGCCGGGGCGAGCGACCCACGGCGGTCTGGGTGCTTATCGCTGCTATTATAGGGGCACCCCGGCAGACGCAGAAAAAAAAAATTTTTTTTCGACCTTCTTTTTTGCTGGTCGAGCTCGGGTAACCCAGGTCGCAATGGGAGCCGCGCACGAAAGCGGCGTCGCGAGACGCGTTCGCGGTCGCTAGTCGCACGAGCTCGGCAACCGCGTCAGCCGGCGCGGAGTTCGGGATGCCGACGGCTAAGTGGGTACCGCTGCTCGGATGTTCGCCGTTTTTGGCCGAGTGAGTGCTGGCACTCCGGCGAAGCGAAACGGGGCCGATTCGGGCACGATATCGGCGTATTTCGACGTGCTCGCCGGCGACCGTCGCACGAGTACGGCAAAGCGCGTCTGCCGGGGCGAGGTTTGCGATGCCGACGAAAAAGTGGGAAGCGCCGCTCGGATCTTCGCCGTTTTTGCAGGAGTGAGTGGCGGCCCTCCTGCGAGACCAAGAAGCATCGACTCGCGCACGATATCGGTGTCTTTCGACGTGCCCGCCGGCCACCGCCGCACGAGTACGGCAAACCGCGTATGCCGGGGCGGGGTTGGCGACGCCGACGCAAAAGTGGGAACCGCCACTAGGATGTTCGCCGTTTTTGGCAGAGTGAGTGCTGGCACACCGGCGACGCGAAAGAGCGCGAAAGCGCCCACGAAAGTGGCGTATTTGGACGTGCTTGACGGCGACCGCTGCAGGAGTACGAAAAACCACGTCAGCCGGGGCGAGCGACCCACGGCGGTCTGGGTGCTTATCGCTGCTATTATAGGGGCACCCCGGCAGACGCAGAAAAAAAAAATTTTTTTTCGACCTTCTTTTTTGCTGGTCGAGCTCGGGTAACCCAGGTCGCAATGGGAGCCGCGCACGAAAGCGGCGTCGCGAGACGCGTTCGCGGTCGCTAGTCGCACGAGCTCGGCAACCGCGTCAGCCGGCGCGGAGTTCGGGATGCCGACGGCTAAGTGGGTACCGCTGCTCGGATGTTCGCCGTTTTTGGCCGAGTGAGTGCTGGCACTCCGGCGAAGCGAAACGGGGCCGATTCGGGCACGATATCGGCGTATTTCGACGTGCTCGCCGGCGACCGTCGCACGAGTACGGCAAAGCGCGTCTGCCGGGGCGAGGTTTGCGATGCCGACGAAAAAGTGGGAAGCGCCGCTCGGATCTTCGCCGTTTTTGCAGGAGTGAGTGGCGGCCCTCCTGCGAGACCAAGAAGCATCGACTCGCGCACGATATCGGTGTCTTTCGACGTGCCCGCCGGCCACCGCCGCACGAGTACGGCAAACCGCGTATGCCGGGGCGGGGTTGGCGACGCCGACGCAAAAGTGGGAACCGCCACTAGGATGTTCGCCGTTTTTGGCAGAGTGAGTGCTGGCACTCCGGCGAAGCGAAAGAGCGCGAATGCGCCCACGAAAGTGGCGTGTTTGGACGTGCTTGACGACGACCACCGCAGGAAAACGAAAAACCACGTCAGCCGGGGCGAGCGACCCATGGCGGTCTGGGTGCTTATCGCTGCTATTATAGGGGCACCCCGGCAGACGCAAAAAAAAAAAAATTTTTTTCGACATTCTTTCTTGCTCGTCGACCTCGGGTGACCCAGGTCGCAGTGGGAGCCGCGCACGAAAGCGGCGTCGCGAGACGGCTTCGCGGTCGCTAGTCGCACGAGCTCGGCAACCGCGTCTGCCGGGGCGGAGTTCGGGACGCCGACGGCTAAGTGGGAACCGCCGCTCGGATGTTCGCCGTTTGTGGCCGAGTGAGTGCTGGCACTCCGGCGAAGCCAAACGGGGCCGATTCCGGCACGATATCGGCGTCTTTCTACGTGCTCGCCGGCGACCGTCGCACGAGTACGGCAAAGTGCGTCTGCCGGGGCGGGGTTTGCGACGCGTACGCAATAGTGAGAACCGTCGCTCGGATGTTCGTCGTCTTTCGCCGAGCCAGTGCTGGCACTCCGGCGAAGCCGAACGGAGCCGATTCGGGCACGATATCGGCGTCTTTCCACGTGCTCGCCGGCGACCGTCGCACGAGTACGGTAAACCGCGTCAGCCGGGGCGGAGTTCGGGACGCCGATGCGAAAGTGGGAAGCGCCGCTCGGATCTTCGCCGTTTTTGGAGGAGTCAGTGGCGGCACTCCGGTGAAGCCAAGGTGCGCCAATTCGCGCACGATATCGGCGTCTTTCGACGTGCCCGCCGGCCACCGTCGCACGAGTACGGCAAACCTCGTCTGCCGGGGCGGGGTTTGCGACGCCGACGCAAAAGTGGGAACCGCCGCTCGGATGTTCGCCGTTTTTGGCAGAGTGAGTGCTGGCACTCCGGCGAAGCGAAAGAGCGTGAATGCGCCCACGAAAGTAGCGTATTTGGACGTGCTTGACGGCGACCGCCGCAGGAGTACGAAAAACCACGTCAGCCGGGGCGAGCGACCCACGGCGGTCTGGGTGCTTATCGCTGCTATTATAGGGGCACCCCGGCAGACGCAGAAAGAAAAAAAAAAAAAATGGGGACATGGCGTGCGTCACCGTGCGGCTTCGCAGCGTTGCCGAAGTCGCCGAGCCCTTCGACTGAGCCGAACGGCGGACAGGGAACGTTGGTCGGCCGTTCTAACCTGTCGGTGCCACGCCGAGACGTCGTTAAGGAAAACCGCGTCGTGGGCCTCTACGACGCCGTCGAGTCGTTGTACGTTTGGTGTCCAGCGTGTCGGCGGCGAGTAGCGGACACGTCGTTCACGACTTCGGTCTTTCGCAGTCGACGCGAACTTGCGGAGAGTCGTGGTGCCTCACGTTTTCGGCAGAAACCGCGGCGGAATTTTCCCGTGCGTGCGCGCACGACCTCGGTGCTGTGCCGTCAGCGTAGTGTTGCACAAACTCGTGGCCTACCCAAGGTGCGGTACGTTTGCGGCCGTATCCTCGGTGGGAATTTCGTGAGTAGGGTCGCAAATTCTACGACCTCGGCGGGTTTGAGAGCGACGTAGACTTGTGGCACGCTCAACGTGCCACACGTTTCGGGGCACACCCGCGGTGAAATTTTCTCGAGTACGCTCGTATTAGTGCCCAAGGAGGTCTGGGTACTTATCGCTGCTATTATGTGGGGGTTCTCGTGAGCGGCGTACGCGAAAGCGACCGGGTGTCTGATATGCGGCGGGCTTCGGCCTCGTCAAGCGTGTCCTCGGGTCTGCTCCAGGGGAATCCACGGCAGTCGTCTGCAGCCTCATCCGCTTGATGCGTTAGGGGCTGGTTGTCGGACGGTGCCGTTTTACCACGATATCGAGGTGTGTTCCGTGTCGTCCTCGGGCGATTCAGATGCGAAAGCGCCGAAGACGCGGGCGTGACCCGTCGTCTGGCGGCTTTGCAGTCTCGGCTCCGTTGCTAGTTCCGGCCGGTCCACCGACAGTGCAGCGGGCTTGGGCAACCCGCACGGCGCGACCGAGTCGATGCAACGAAAAAGAGCGAGCATGAACGTGCTTCTTGCCGCACGGCTCCCACTCGTCTTTCGGGAAGGTTGTGCCGTAGCGAGCTCGAACGCCGTCATCTCGGAGTGCAAAATAAGCGTGTTGGGGCGCCTGAAGGTGGCCTCCGCCGCACACAGACTGCGTCCGGCCCGCCGAAGGCGAGGACGGACGCGCAGTCGAACGATTACCTGGTTGATCCTGCCAGTAATCATATGCTTGTCTCAAAGATTAAGCCATGCATGTCTAAGTACATGCCGAAATAAGGCGAAACCGCGAATGGCTCATTAAATCAGTTATGGTTCCTTAGATCGTTTCTTCCTACTTGGATAACTGTGGCAATTCTAGAGCTAATACATGCAGTGAGCCTGGAGCCCTTTGGGTAACGGGTGCTTTTATTAGACCAAGATCGATCGGGTTTCGGCCCGTATTGTGTGGTGACTCTGGATAACTTTGTGCTGATCGCATGGCCACGAGCCGGCGACGTTTCTTTCAAGTGTCTGCCTTATCAACTTTCGATGGTAGGTTACTTGCTTACCATGGTTGTTACGGGTAACGGAGAATCAGGGTTCGATTCCGGAGAGGGAGCCTGAGAAACGGCTACCACATCCAAGGAAGGCAGCAGGCGCGCAAATTACCCACTCCCGGCACGGGGAGGTAGTGACGAAAAATAACAATACGGGACTCTTTTGAGGCCCCGTAATTGAAATGAGTACACTCTAAATCCTTTAACGAGGATCAATTGGAGGGCAAGTCTGGTGCCAGCAGCCGCGGTAATTCCAGCTCCAATAGCGTATACTAAAGCTGCTGCGGTTAAAAAGCTCGTAGTTGGATCTCAGTTCCAGACGAGTAGTGCATCTACCCGATGCGACGGCTCGGACTGAACATCATGCCGGTTCTTTCTTGGTGCACTTCATTGTGTGCCTCGAGATGGCCGGTGCTTTTACTTTGAAAAAATTAGAGTGCTCAACGCAGGCGAGTCGCCTGAATAAACTTGCATGGAATAATAGAACAAGACCTCGTTTCTGTTCTGTTGGTTTTTGGAATACGAGGTAATGATTAAGAGGGACGGACGGGGGCATTCGTATTGCGGCGCTAGAGGTGAAATTCTTGGACCGTCGCAAGACGAACTACTGCGAAAGCATTTGCCAAGAATGTTTTCATTGATCAAGAACGAAAGTCAGAGGTTCGAAGGCGATCAGATACCGCCCTAGTTCTGACCATAAACGATGCCAACCAGCGATCCGCCTGAGTTACTCAAATGACTCGGCGGGCAGCTTCCGGGAAACCAAAGTATTTGGGTTCCGGGGGAAGTATGGTTGCAAAGCTGAAACTTAAAGGAATTGACGGAAGGGCACCACCAGGAGTGGAGCCTGCGGCTTAATTTGACTCAACACGGGAAAACTTACCCGGCCCGGACACTGGGAGGATTGACAGATTGAGAGCTCTTTCTTGATTCGGTGGATGGTGGTGCATGGCCGTTCTTAGTTGGTGGAGCGATTTGTCTGGTTAATTCCGATAACGAACGAGACTCTAGCCTATTAAATAGGTGCGGGGTTCCCAGCACCTTACAACCTTCTTAGAGGGACAAGCGGCTCCTAGCCGCACGAAACAGAGCAATAACAGGTCTGTGATGCCCTTAGATGTCCGGGGCCGCACGCGCGCTACACTGAAGGAAGCAGCGTGTCTTTATCCCTGTCTGAAAAGACTGGGTAACCCGTGGAACTTCTTTCGTGATTGGGATAGGGGCTTGCAATTGTTCCCCTTGAACGAGGAATTCCCAGTAAGCGCGAGTCATAAGCTCGCGTTGATTACGTCCCTGCCCTTTGTACACACCGCCCGTCGCTACTACCGATTGAATGATTTAGTGAGGTCTTCGGACCGATGTCCGGCGCGGCCTTTCGGTTGCGCCGGTCTGTTGGAAAGATGACCAAACTTGATCATTTAGAGGAAGTAAAAGTCGTAACAAGGTTTCCGTAGGTGAACCTGCGGAAGGATCATTAACGGATTGTGAAGGGTGAGCGCCTCAGCTGCGTCTGCGCCCGACACTTTCTGCCGCTGACCCCGTTTGGACGCGGGGTCGGCTTTTCCCCACGGGGCTGCCTGAATGTGGAGCGGCACCCCGTGACAAATTGTTGCGCCCAGCGGACGCCAACACCGCGACCTTGGACGGTCGGCCAGGTGGCGGACGCGGGTACAAACGGCGCAACGCACTCATAGGTCGGCTTTCGACCCGCCACTGCACCGTGGCTCGAAGCGCTCGAAATGCGCGACCCGACCGCTGCGGGACCGCCTAGTACTGTAAACAGGAGCGGCGGAGCGCGAACGGCGAGTCGTGGTTACGTCGGTAGAAGGCGAGGCTGCGCGTTCCCGAAACGCCAGCCGAGTGCCCTCCCGACCGTTCGAGCGTGCAAGAACGAGACCCGACAATCGCGCGGCGACTGCCAAGTACGAGAGGAACGGCACAAGCGTCGGCGGTCGGTCAAGGAACTGGCGATGTGACGGGTCCGCTGTGCACCAGTGCATACCGTCCCGCCGTCCGCGGCAAGCGCCTCCGCGTCCTCGGGTGACGGAGGCTGCCGGTCGGTTCTTGCAGGCGAGGGATCTCGCTGGCACCGGTTCGCGTTGACGCGCGGCCGGTCATGGCACGGCGATGCGACGGCCGAGGTGCGCAGTACTCGATGGAGGAACCGCACGCTCCGATGACCGTCCCGCCCTCCGCGGCGTATGCGTACCGACCGTAATGGTTGCAGCAGCGCCGGCCGGCTTTTGAATTCGCCACACGAAACACGGTGCGAGATCGCGGTTAGGGGAGCGTCGACGTTGCCAGGCGTTTTGCTTGCTGCCGAGGGAAAGGCGGCACGGCCACGTCGCGCTCGTCGCGATTAGCGGGTCTGCGCGCTTTGGGAAGGTGCCGCAACGACTTGCCGAAAGAGGAAGCACGGAAGAACGAGGGACTTGGACGTCCCGACAATTGAACGCACTTGCGGCCAGGCCCTTGCTGGCTTCGTTCTTCCGCCTCGAGTAGGCTCGTACGCGGCTCCGGCGCCGAAAGTGGTCCTTGGCACCGACTTCGGTGGACGTGGGAAGTGCCGCGCAAGTACGGCGCGCCTGGCTCCACCTGTTGGCTAAAGTAGGCAGCCGGATCGGCATTTTGGTGTGCGGTGGCAAACCGTGGATGCGAAAAAAGCTTGTGCGATTTCGTGGAACAAAAAGCGGGGGTCCCCCTTTTTATGCGGAGGAGACCGACCCGCCTGCCGTGGTGAACCGCGACGCCACGGTAAAAACGGGAGAGGCTTGTCGATGGGACCGTGCATCCCGCGCTCCACGGAGGCCGGGAGGCGGCCGCCCGAGGAAATGTGTAGCCGTCGAGGCCCGCATCTGCGTGCACTCTTATCCAAATGGGTGTACCGCAGGCATTTTCTGGTTAGGCGGGCCAATGAGAGCGAGCACACAACGATACCTACGGGTCCGGCTTGGAGAACCGGCTTCGACGCCTCCCGAGTATTTATAGAGGGGTGGACCACGAAAGCACTCGCAAGTAGCGAAAGCGAAACGCCGTCCGAAACACACCGTTTGCTCGATTTGCGGCAGCCGAAAAAGGCGCGGCAGAGTTTTGGAGTCCAAGCGTGCGCTGAAAAGCGCCCTTCTTGGCCACTGT
>NW_027464762.1:15000-30000 GCF_043290135.1 Rhipicephalus microplus | reverse complement strand
CTCGACCCTAAACCGCGCCAAGTACGGAGGGAACAGCGCGGCTAAGGGCTCGAAACAAACCCTGAACCGCGCCAAGTACGAAAGGAACGGCGCGCAGTAGGGGTTTAAAACAAAGCTGGTCCCAAAATCGCGCCAAGTACGAAAGGAACAGCGCGGTCGAGACTCGGAAGAAAAAGCTTTCAAAGTGTCGTAGCACGATGCACACTGCTGTTCGTGTGGAACAAACGTGACTACCGTGCTGTACGGTGGAGTTCTGTGCGCAAAAGCGGCGCGTGTGTTTCTAAGCACCACAGCGTTGTGTCAAAAAAGAGGTGCCTGAGAGAAACGCATGCGACTGCCGTGCTTTGCGGCATAGCACCGTGCGCAAAAACGGTGCGCATGCAAGAGGTGTCAGAGCAAGCGAACTTGTGCCACGAGCAACAGGTCACTAAAAGCCTATAGATGACGGTGTTGGAGGAAAAGAAAAATATCGAGAAAGCACTGCGGTGTGCCGTGCGTAGGGACGGGCGCGCGTGCCACATGCCGCCGAAATATGGGTGTCGGAGAAAACAGAGTGCCGCGCGTAACGAGGGGCGCGCGTGTTACAGAGAGATATGCCCAAACGCATGAAAGTGTACGCAGGTGTCCTAAGGCAGTTTTTTTTTTTTCCTCATTTTGATGTCGCCCCGGCTGACGCGGTTTTCGTTTTTCCGTGCCGCCCCGGCTGACGCAGTTTTTGCGCCGCCCCGGCTGACGCGGTTTTTGCGCCGCCCCGGCTGACGCGGTTTTCGCGCCGCCCCGGCTGACGCGGTTCGGACTTTGCACTTTTTGGCTCACCCCGGCTGGCGGCCCACTCACTCGATCGCCAGGTCTGTTTGCCCCGGTGGTTCCACCGCCAGGCTTAAGCGCGAACTTTTTTTGTTTGTTTTCTTTTGATTAAGCGCAAGCTTTTTTCTTTGTTTTCTTTTGATTAAGCGCGGGCTTTTTTCTTTGTTTTTTTTTTTATTTCGCCCCGGCAGACGCGGTTTTTGCACCGCCCCGGCTGACGCGGTTTTTGCCGCCCCGGCTGACGCAGTTCGGACTTAGCACTTTTCGGCTGTGCCTGGCTGGCGGCCCACTCACTCGATCGCCATGTCTGTTTGCCACAGTTTTCCCGGTGGTGCCGCACCCGGGCTCGCCCCGGCTGACGCAGTTTTCGCGCCGCCCCGGCTGACGCGGTTTCGTGCCGCCCCGGCAGACGCGGTTTTCGCGCCGCCCCGGCTGACGCGGTTTTTGCGTCGCCCCGGCTGACACGGTTCGGACTTTGCACTTTTCGGCTGTGCCTGGCTGGCGGCCCACTCACTCGATCGCCATGTCTGTTTGCCACAGTTTTCCCGGTGGTGCCGCACCCGGGCTCGCCCCGGCTGACGCAGTTTTCGCGCCGCCCCGGCTGACGCGGTTTCGTGCCGCCCCGGCAGACGCGGTTTTCGCGCCGCCCCGGCTGACGCGGTTTCGTGCCGCCCCGGCAGACGCAGTTCGGACTTAGCACTTTTCGGCTGTGCCTGGCTGGCGGCCCACTCACTCGATCGCCATGTCTGTTTGCCACAGTTTTCCCGGTGGTGCCGCACCCGGGCTCGCCCCGGCTGACGCAGTTTTCGCGCCGCCCCGGCTGACGCGGTTTCGTGCCGCCCCGGCAGACGCGGTTTTCGCGCCGCCCCGGCTGACGCGGTTTCGTGCCGCCCCGGCAGACGCAGTTCGGACTTAGCACTTTTCGGCTGTGCCTGGCTGGCGGCCCACTCACTCAATCGCCATGTCTGTTTGCCACAGTTTTCCCGGTGGTGCCGCACCCGGGCTCGCCCCGGCTGACGCAGTTTTCGCGCCGCCCCGGCTGACGCGGTTTCGTGCCGCCCCGGCAGACGCGGTTTTCGCGCCGCCCCGGCTGACGCGGTTTCGTGCCGCCCCGGCAGACGCAGTTCGGACTTAGCACTTTTCGGCTGTGCCTGGCTGGCGGCCCACTCACTCGATCGCCATGTCTGTTTGCCACAGTTTTCCCGGTGGTGCCGCACCCGGGCTCGCCCCGGCAGACGCGTTTTTTTTTTCTTTCGCCCCGGCTGACGCAGTTTTCGCGCCGCCCCGGCTGACGCGGTTTCGTGCCGCCCCGGCAGACGCGGTTTTTTGCGCCGCCCCGGCTGACGCGGTTTTTGCCGCCCCGGCTGACGCAGTTCGGACTTAGCACTTTTCGGCTGTGCCTGGCTGGCGGCCCACTCACTCGATCGCCATGTCTGTTTGCCACAGTTTTCCCGGTGGTGCCGCACCCGGGCTCGCCCCGGCTGACGCAGTTTTCGCGCCGCCCCGGCTGACGCGGTTTCGTGCCGCCCCGGCAGACGCGGTTTTCGCGCCGCCCCGGCTGACGCGGTTTCGTGCCGCCCCGGCAGACGCAGTTCGGACTTAGCACTTTTCGGCTGTGCCTGGCTGGCGGCCCACTCACTCGATCGCCATGTCTGTTTGCCACAGTTTTCCCGGTGGTGCCGCACCCGGGCTCGCCCCGGCTGACGCAGTTTTCGCGCCGCCCCGGCTGACGCGGTTTCGTGCCGCCCCGGCAGACGCGGTTTTCGCGCCGCCCCGGCTGACGCGGTTTCGTGCCGCCCCGGCAGACGCAGTTCGGACTTAGCACTTTTCGGCTGTGCCTGGCTGGCGGCCCACTCACTCGATCGCCATGTCTGTTTGCCACAGTTTTCCCGGTGGTGCCGCACCCGGGCTCGCCCCGGCAGACGCGTTTTTTTTTTTTCTTTCGCCCCGGCTGACGCAGTTTTCGCGCCGCCCCGGCTGACGCGGTTTCGTGCCGCCCCGGCAGACGCGGTTTTTTTGCGCCGCCCCGGCTGACGCGGTTTTTGCCGCCCCGGCTGACGCAGTTCGGACTTGGCACTTTTTGGCTGAGCCTGGCTGGTGGCCCACTCACTCGATCGCCATGTCTGTTAGCCACAGTTTTCCCGGTGGTGCCGCACCCGGGCTCGCCCCGGCTGACGCAGTTTTCGCGCCGCCCCGGCAGACGCGGTTTTCGCGCCGCCCCGGCTGACGCGGTTTTTGCCGCCCCGGCTGACGCAGTTCGGACTTGGCACTTTTTGGGCTGAGCCTGGCTGGCGGCCCACTCACTCGATCGCCATGTCTGTTTGCCACAGTCTTCCCGGTGGTGCCGCACCCGGGCTCGCCCCGGCAGACGCGTTTTTTTTTTCTTTCGCCCCGGCAGACGTGGTTCCCCCCCCCCCCCTTTTCGCTCGCCCCGGCTGACGAGGTTTTCGCGCCGCCCCGGCTGACGCAGTTTTCGCGCCGCCCCGGCTGACGCGGTTTCGTGCCGCCCCGGCTGACGCGGTTTTCGCGCCGCCCCGGCTGACGCGGTTTTTGCGTCGCCCCGGCTGACACGGTTCGGACTTTGCACTTTTCGGCTGTGCCTGGCTGGCGGCCCACTCACTCGATCGCCATGTCTGTTTGCCACAGTTTTCCCGGTGGTGCCGCACCCGGGCTCGCCCCGGCTGACGCAGTTTTCGCGCCGCCCCGGCAGACGCGGTTTTCGCGCCGCCCCGGCTGACGCGGTTTCGTGCCGCCCCGGCAGACGCAGTTCGGACTTAGCACTTTTCGGCTGTGCCTGGCTGGCGGCCCACTCACTCGATCGCCATGTCTGTTTGCCACAGTTTTCCCGGTGGTGCCGCACCCGGGCTCGCCCCGGCTGACGCAGTTTTCGCGCCGCCCCGGCTGACGCGGTTTCGTGCCGCCCCGGCAGACGCGGTTTTCGCGCCGCCCCGGCTGACGCGGTTTCGTGCCGCCCCGGCAGACGCAGTTCGGACTTAGCACTTTTCGGCTGTGCCTGGCTGGCGGCCCACTCACTCGATCGCCATGTCTGTTTGCCACAGTTTTCCCGGTGGTGCCGCACCCGGGCTCGCCCCGGCAGACGCGTTTTTTTTTTTTTCTTTCGCCCCGGCTGACGCAGTTTTCGCGCCGCCCCGGCTGACGCGGTTTCGTGCCGCCCCGGCAGACGCGGTTTTTTGCGCCGCCCCGGCTGACGCGGTTTTTGCCGCCCCGGCTGACGCAGTTCGGACTTAGCACTTTTCGGCTGTGCCTGGCTGGCGGCCCACTCACTCGATCGCCATGTCTGTTTGCCACAGTTTTCCCGGTGGTGCCGCACCCGGGCTCGCCCCGGCTGACGCAGTTTTCGCGCCGCCCCGGCTGACGCGGTTTCGTGCCGCCCCGGCAGACGCGGTTTTCGCGCCGCCCCGGCTGACGCGGTTTCGTGCCGCCCCGGCAGACGCAGTTCGGACTTAGCACTTTTCGGCTGTGCCTGGCTGGCGGCCCACTCACTCGATCGCCATGTCTGTTTGCCACAGTTTTCCCGGTGGTGCCGCACCCGGGCTCGCCCCGGCTGACGCAGTTTTCGCGCCGCCCCGGCTGACGCGGTTTCGTGCCGCCCCGGCAGACGCGGTTTTCGCGCCGCCCCGGCTGACGCGGTTTCGTGCCGCCCCGGCAGACGCAGTTCGGACTTAGCACTTTTCGGCTGTGCCTGGCTGGCGGCCCACTCACTCGATCGCCATGTCTGTTTGCCACAGTTTTCCCGGTGGTGCCGCACCCGGGCTCGCCCCGGCAGACGCGTTTTTTTTTTTCTTTCGCCCCGGCTGACGCAGTTTTCGCGCCGCCCCGGCTGACGCGGTTTCGTGCCGCCCCGGCAGACGCGGTTTTTTTGCGCCGCCCCGGCTGACGCGGTTTTTGCCGCCCCGGCTGACGCAGTTCGGACTTGGCACTTTTTGGCTGAGCCTGGCTGGTGGCCCACTCACTCGATCGCCATGTCTGTTAGCCACAGTTTTCCCGGTGGTGCCGCACCCGGGCTCGCCCCGGCTGACGCAGTTTTCGCGCCGCCCCGGCAGACGCGGTTTTCGCGCCGCCCCGGCTGACGCGGTTTTTGCCGCCCCGGCTGACGCAGTTCGGACTTGGCACTTTTTGGGCTGAGCCTGGCTGGCGGCCCACTCACTCGATCGCCATGTCTGTTTGCCACAGTCTTCCCGGTGGTGCCGCACCCGGGCTCGCCCCGGCAGACGCGTTTTTTTTTTCTTTCGCCCCGGCAGACGTGGTTCCCCCCCCCCCCCCTTTTCGCTCGCCCCGGCTGACGAGGTTTTCGCGCCGCCCCGGCTGACGCAGTTTTCGCGCCGCCCCGGCTGACGCGGTTTCGTGCCGCCCCGGCTGACGCGGTTTTCGCGCCGCCCCGGCTGACGCGGTTTTTGCGTCGCCCCGGCTGACACGGTTCGGACTTTGCACTTTTCGGCTGTGCCTGGCTGGCGGCCCACTCACTCGATCGCCATGTCTGTTTGCCACAGTTTTCCCGGTGGTGCCGCACCCGGGCTTGCCCCGGCAGACGCGTTTTTTTTTTTCCTTCGCCCCGGCAGACGTGGTTCCCCCCCCCCCTCCGTCTTTCTTTTTGTTTTTTTTTTTCGCCGCGGCTGAAGTGGATTTTTCGGTGCCTCGACGCCCCGGTAGTCGCGGTTTTTCCGTTTCCGCACGGCCCCGGCTGACGCTGCTCGGTCACAGTCGCCTTTTGTGAGGATTGCAGACTTCTTGAGCGCGGGTGTTTTTTTTTGTTGTTGTTGTTGTTTTATTACGCATTCGCTCCAGCAGACGCTGTTTAGACTTTTTGTTTCCTCTTTTATCCTGCGACGAGGTGACGAGGTTTATTCGGTGCCCCGCCGCCCCGGCTGAAGTGATTTTTCCTGTCCCGTGCCGCCCCGGCTGACGCGGTTGGGACTTCGCGTTTGTTCGGCCGCCACGGGTTTTGGCGCACTCGCTCGGTTGCTTGTTGTTGCCACTTGTTGCGAACCCAGGTTTCTTGAGCGAGCGCGGGCGTTTTTTCTTCCTTTCTTTCTTTGTTCTATGTGTTAGCGAATCGGCCTTTAATATCACACGAGGACTCACAACCAACAATTTTCAGTTTGAAGTGTAAAAAATCTGCAGGTGTTGACGTAACTGACTTGCCCCGTACCCTTGAGTACATCCATGAAGTTCTCGTAGTACTACTAAATCGCATTATTCCAAGTGGAGAAATTCCCATAAACTTGCAAACCTCTACACGAAAATCGGTGCGCGTGATAAAGTTGAAAATTATCGTCCGATATCAAATGTGCCTTCTATAACACAAATTCTAGGAAAAAAAAAAAAAAAACACTTGTTCGCCGTTTTCTGCGCCGTGACTGGCAGCACTCCGGCGAAGCGAAACGGGGTCGATTCGAGCACGATATCGGCGTCTTTCGACGTGCTCGCCGGCGACCGTCGCACGAGTACGTCGCACGAGCGCGTCTGCCGGGGCGCCGTTTGCGAAGCCGACGCAAAAGTGGGAACCGCCGCTCGGATGATCGCCGCTTTCGGCAGAGTGAGTGTTGGCACTCCGGGGAAGCGAAACAGCGTGAATGCGCCCACGAAATCGGCGTATTTTGAAGTGCCCGCCGGCGACCGTCGCACGAGTACGGTAAACCGCGTCAGCCGGGGCGTAGTTCGGGACGCCGACGAAAAAGTGGGAAGCGCAACTCGGATCTTCGCCGTTTTTGCAGGAGTGAGTGGCGGCCCTCCTGCGAGACCAAGAAGCATCGATTCGTGCACGAATTCGGCGCCTTTCGACGTGATCGCCGGCGACCGTCGCTCGAGTAGGGCAAACCGCGTCTGCCGGGGCGGGCTTCGGGACGCCGATGCGAAAGTGGGAAACGCTGCTCGGATGTTCGCCGTTTTTGGCCGAGTGAGTGCTGGCACTCGGGCGAAGCCAAACGGGGCCGATTACGGCACGATATCGGCGTCTTTCGACGTGCCCGGCGGCGACCGTCGCACGAGTACGGTAAACCGCGTCAGCCCGGGCGGAGTTCGGGACGCCGATGCGAAAGTGGAGAACGCCGCTCGGATCTTCGCCGTTTTTGGAGGAGTGAGTGGCGGCACTCCGGAGAAGCCAAGGAGCGCCAATTAGCGCACGATATCGGCGTCTTTCGACGCGCTCGCCGGCGACCGTCGAACGAGTAGGGCAAACCGCGTCTGCCGGGGCGGGGTTTACGACGCCGACGCAAAAGTGGGAACCGCCGCTCGGATGTTGGCCGTTTTTGGCAGAGTGAGTGCTGGCACACCGGCGACGCGAAAGAGCGCGAAAGCGCCCACGAAAGTGGCGTATTTGGACGTGCTTGACGGCGACCGCTGCAGGAGTACGAAAAACCACGTCAGCCGGGGCGAGCGACCCACGGCGGTCTGGGTGCTTATCGCTGCTATTATAGGGGCACCCCGGCAGACGCAGAAAAAAAAAATTTTTTTTCGACCTTCTTTTTTGCTGGTCGAGCTCGGGTAACCCAGGTCGCAATGGGAGCCGCGCACGAAAGCGGCGTCGCGAGACGCGTTCGCGGTCGCTAGTCGCACGAGCTCGGCAACCGCGTCAGCCGGCGCGGAGTTCGGGATGCCGACGGCTAAGTGGGTACCGCTGCTCGGATGTTCGCCGTTTTTGGCCGAGTGAGTGCTGGCACTCCGGCGAAGCGAAACGGGGCCGATTCGGGCACGATATCGGCGTATTTCGACGTGCTCGCCGGCGACCGTCGCACGAGTACGGCAAAGCGCGTCTGCCGGGGCGAGGTTTGCGATGCCGACGAAAAAGTGGGAAGCGCCGCTCGGATCTTCGCCGTTTTTGCAGGAGTGAGTGGCGGCCCTCCTGCGAGACCAAGAAGCATCGACTCGCGCACGATATCGGTGTCTTTCGACGTGCCCGCCGGCCACCGCCGCACGAGTACGGCAAACCGCGTATGCCGGGGCGGGGTTGGCGACGCCGACGCAAAAGTGGGAACCGCCACTAGGATGTTCGCCGTTTTTGGCAGAGTGAGTGCTGGCACACCGGCGACGCGAAAGAGCGCGAAAGCGCCCACGAAAGTGGCGTATTTGGACGTGCTTGACGGCGACCGCTGCAGGAGTACGAAAAACCACGTCAGCCGGGGCGAGCGACCCACGGCGGTCTGGGTGCTTATCGCTGCTATTATAGGGGCACCCCGGCAGACGCAGAAAAAAAAAATTTTTTTTCGACCTTCTTTTTTGCTGGTCGAGCTCGGGTAACCCAGGTCGCAATGGGAGCCGCGCACGAAAGCGGCGTCGCGAGACGCGTTCGCGGTCGCTAGTCGCACGAGCTCGGCAACCGCGTCAGCCGGCGCGGAGTTCGGGATGCCGACGGCTAAGTGGGTACCGCTGCTCGGATGTTCGCCGTTTTTGGCCGAGTGAGTGCTGGCACTCCGGCGAAGCGAAACGGGGCCGATTCGGGCACGATATCGGCGTATTTCGACGTGCTCGCCGGCGACCGTCGCACGAGTACGGCAAAGCGCGTCTGCCGGGGCGAGGTTTGCGATGCCGACGAAAAAGTGGGAAGCGCCGCTCGGATCTTCGCCGTTTTTGCAGGAGTGAGTGGCGGCCCTCCTGCGAGACCAAGAAGCATCGACTCGCGCACGATATCGGTGTCTTTCGACGTGCCCGCCGGCCACCGCCGCACGAGTACGGCAAACCGCGTATGCCGGGGCGGGGTTGGCGACGCCGACGCAAAAGTGGGAACCGCCACTAGGATGTTCGCCGTTTTTGGCAGAGTGAGTGCTGGCACTCCGGCGAAGCGAAAGAGCGCGAATGCGCCCACGAAAGTGGCGTGTTTGGACGTGCTTGACGACGACCACCGCAGGAAAACGAAAAACCACGTCAGCCGGGGCGAGCGACCCATGGCGGTCTGGGTGCTTATCGCTGCTATTATAGGGGCACCCCGGCAGACGCAAAAAAAAAAAAAATTTTTTTCGACATTCTTTCTTGCTCGTCGACCTCGGGTGACCCAGGTCGCAGTGGGAGCCGCGCACGAAAGCGGCGTCGCGAGACGGCTTCGCGGTCGCTAGTCGCACGAGCTCGGCAACCGCGTCTGCCGGGGCGGAGTTCGGGACGCCGACGGCTAAGTGGGAACCGCCGCTCGGATGTTCGCCGTTTGTGGCCGAGTGAGTGCTGGCACTCCGGCGAAGCCAAACGGGGCCGATTCCGGCACGATATCGGCGTCTTTCTACGTGCTCGCCGGCGACCGTCGCACGAGTACGGCAAAGTGCGTCTGCCGGGGCGGGGTTTGCGACGCGTACGCAATAGTGAGAACCGTCGCTCGGATGTTCGTCGTCTTTCGCCGAGCCAGTGCTGGCACTCCGGCGAAGCCGAACGGAGCCGATTCGGGCACGATATCGGCGTCTTTCCACGTGCTCGCCGGCGACCGTCGCACGAGTACGGTAAACCGCGTCAGCCGGGGCGGAGTTCGGGACGCCGATGCGAAAGTGGGAAGCGCCGCTCGGATCTTCGCCGTTTTTGGAGGAGTCAGTGGCGGCACTCCGGTGAAGCCAAGGTGCGCCAATTCGCGCACGATATCGGCGTCTTTCGACGTGCCCGCCGGCCACCGTCGCACGAGTACGGCAAACCTCGTCTGCCGGGGCGGGGTTTGCGACGCCGACGCAAAAGTGGGAACCGCCGCTCGGATGTTCGCCGTTTTTGGCAGAGTGAGTGCTGGCACTCCGGCGAAGCGAAAGAGCGTGAATGCGCCCACGAAAGTAGCGTATTTGGACGTGCTTGACGGCGACCGCCGCAGGAGTACGAAAAACCACGTCAGCCGGGGCGAGCGACCCACGGCGGTCTGGGTGCTTATCGCTGCTATTATAGGGGCACCCCGGCAGACGCAGAAAGAAAAAAAAAAAAAAATGGGGACATGGCGTGCGTCACCGTGCGGCTTCGCAGCGTTGCCGAAGTCGCCGAGCCCTTCGACTGAGCCGAACGGCGGACAGGGAACGTTGGTCGGCCGTTCTAACCTGTCGGTGCCACGCCGAGACGTCGTTAAGGAAAACCGCGTCGTGGGCCTCTACGACGCCGTCGAGTCGTTGTACGTTTGGTGTCCAGCGTGTCGGCGGCGAGTAGCGGACACGTCGTTCACGACTTCGGTCTTTCGCAGTCGACGCGAACTTGCGGAGAGTCGTGGTGCCTCACGTTTTCGGCAGAAACCGCGGCGGAATTTTCCCGTGCGTGCGCGCACGACCTCGGTGCTGTGCCGTCAGCGTAGTGTTGCACAAACTCGTGGCCTACCCAAGGTGCGGTACGTTTGCGGCCGTATCCTCGGTGGGAATTTCGTGAGTAGGGTCGCAAATTCTACGACCTCGGCGGGTTTGAGAGCGACGTAGACTTGTGGCACGCTCAACGTGCCACACGTTTCGGGGCACACCCGCGGTGAAATTTTCTCGAGTACGCTCGTATTAGTGCCCAAGGAGGTCTGGGTACTTATCGCTGCTATTATGTGGGGGTTCTCGTGAGCGGCGTACGCGAAAGCGACCGGGTGTCTGATATGCGGCGGGCTTCGGCCTCGTCAAGCGTGTCCTCGGGTCTGCTCCAGGGGAATCCACGGCAGTCGTCTGCAGCCTCATCCGCTTGATGCGTTAGGGGCTGGTTGTCGGACGGTGCCGTTTTACCACGATATCGAGGTGTGTTCCGTGTCGTCCTCGGGCGATTCAGATGCGAAAGCGCCGAAGACGCGGGCGTGACCCGTCGTCTGGCGGCTTTGCAGTCTCGGCTCCGTTGCTAGTTCCGGCCGGTCCACCGACAGTGCAGCGGGCTTGGGCAACCCGCACGGCGCGACCGAGTCGATGCAACGAAAAAGAGCGAGCATGAACGTGCTTCTTGCCGCACGGCTCCCACTCGTCTTTCGGGAAGGTTGTGCCGTAGCGAGCTCGAACGCCGTCATCTCGGAGTGCAAAATAAGCGTGTTGGGGCGCCTGAAGGTGGCCTCCGCCGCACACAGACTGCGTCCGGCCCGCCGAAGGCGAGGACGGACGCGCAGTCGAACGATTACCTGGTTGATCCTGCCAGTAATCATATGCTTGTCTCAAAGATTAAGCCATGCATGTCTAAGTACATGCCGAAATAAGGCGAAACCGCGAATGGCTCATTAAATCAGTTATGGTTCCTTAGATCGTTTCTTCCTACTTGGATAACTGTGGCAATTCTAGAGCTAATACATGCAGTGAGCCTGGAGCCCTTTGGGTAACGGGTGCTTTTATTAGACCAAGATCGATCGGGTTTCGGCCCGTATTGTGTGGTGACTCTGGATAACTTTGTGCTGATCGCATGGCCACGAGCCGGCGACGTTTCTTTCAAGTGTCTGCCTTATCAACTTTCGATGGTAGGTTACTTGCTTACCATGGTTGTTACGGGTAACGGAGAATCAGGGTTCGATTCCGGAGAGGGAGCCTGAGAAACGGCTACCACATCCAAGGAAGGCAGCAGGCGCGCAAATTACCCACTCCCGGCACGGGGAGGTAGTGACGAAAAATAACAATACGGGACTCTTTTGAGGCCCCGTAATTGAAATGAGTACACTCTAAATCCTTTAACGAGGATCAATTGGAGGGCAAGTCTGGTGCCAGCAGCCGCGGTAATTCCAGCTCCAATAGCGTATACTAAAGCTGCTGCAGTTAAAAAGCTCGTAGTTGGATCTCAGTTCCAGACGAGTAGTGCATCTACCCGATGCGACGGCTCGGACTGAACATCATGCCGGTTCTTTCTTGGTGCACTTCATTGTGTGCCTCGAGATGGCCGGTGCTTTTACTTTGAAAAAATTAGAGTGCTCAACGCAGGCGAGTCGCCTGAATAAACTTGCATGGAATAATAGAACAAGACCTCGTTTCTGTTCTGTTGGTTTTTGGAATACGAGGTAATGATTAAGAGGGACGGACGGGGGCATTCGTATTGCGGCGCTAGAGGTGAAATTCTTGGACCGTCGCAAGACGAACTACTGCGAAAGCATTTGCCAAGAATGTTTTCATTGATCAAGAACGAAAGTCAGAGGTTCGAAGGCGATCAGATACCGCCCTAGTTCTGACCATAAACGATGCCAACCAGCGATCCGCCTGAGTTACTCAAATGACTCGGCGGGCAGCTTCCGGGAAACCAAAGTATTTGGGTTCCGGGGGAAGTATGGTTGCAAAGCTGAAACTTAAAGGAATTGACGGAAGGGCACCACCAGGAGTGGAGCCTGCGGCTTAATTTGACTCAACACGGGAAAACTTACCCGGCCCGGACACTGGGAGGATTGACAGATTGAGAGCTCTTTCTTGATTCGGTGGATGGTGGTGCATGGCCGTTCTTAGTTGGTGGAGCGATTTGTCTGGTTAATTCCGATAACGAACGAGACTCTAGCCTATTAAATAGGTGCGGGGTTCCCAGCACCTTACAACCTTCTTAGAGGGACAAGCGGCTCCTAGCCGCACGAAACAGAGCAATAACAGGTCTGTGATGCCCTTAGATGTCCGGGGCCGCACGCGCGCTACACTGAAGGAAGCAGCGTGTCTTTATCCCTGTCTGAAAAGACTGGGTAACCCGTGGAACTTCTTTCGTGATTGGGATAGGGGCTTGCAATTGTTCCCCTTGAACGAGGAATTCCCAGTAAGCGCGAGTCATAAGCTCGCGTTGATTACGTCCCTGCCCTTTGTACACACCGCCCGTCGCTACTACCGATTGAATGATTTAGTGAGGTCTTCGGACCGATGTCCGGCGCGGCCTTTCGGTTGCGCCGGTCTGTTGGAAAGATGACCAAACTTGATCATTTAGAGGAAGTAAAAGTCGTAACAAGGTTTCCGTAGGTGAACCTGCGGAAGGATCATTAACGGATTGTGAAGGGTGAGCGCCTCAGCTGCGTCTGCGCCCGACACTTTCTGCCGCTGACCCCGTTTGGACGCGGGGTCGGCTTTTCCCCACGGGGCTGCCTGAATGTGGAGCGGCACCCCGTGACAAATTGTTGCGCCCAGCGGACGCCAACACCGCGACCTTGGACGGTCGGCCAGGTGGCGGACGCGGGTACAAACGGCGCAACGCACTCATAGGTCGGCTTTCGACCCGCCACTGCACCGTGGCTCGAAGCGCTCGAAATGCGCGACCCGACCGCTGCGGGACCGCCTAGTACTGTAAACAGGAGCGGCGGAGCGCGAACGGCGAGTCGTGGTTACGTCGGTAGAAGGCGAGGCTGCGCGTTCCCGAAACGCCAGCCGAGTGCCCTCCCGACCGTTCGAGCGTGCAAGAACGAGACCCGACAATCGCGCGGCGACTGCCAAGTACGAGAGGAACGGCACAAGCGTCGGCGGTCGGTCAAGGAACTGGCGATGTGACGGGTCCGCTGTGCACCAGTGCATACCGTCCCGCCGTCCGCGGCAAGCGCCTCCGCGTCCTCGGGTGACGGAGGCTGCCGGTCGGTTCTTGCAGGCGAGGGATCTCGCTGGCACCGGTTCGCGTTGACGCGCGGCCGGTCATGGCACGGCGATGCGACGGCCGAGGTGCGCAGTACTCGATGGAGGAACCGCACGCTCCGATGACCGTCCCGCCCTCCGCGGCGTATGCGTACCGACCGTAATGGTTGCAGCAGCGCCGGCCGGCTTTTGAATTCGCCACACGAAACACGGTGCGAGATCGCGGTTAGGGGAGCGTCGACGTTGCCAGGCGTTTTGCTTGCTGCCGAGGGAAAGGCGGCACGGCCACGTCGCGCTCGTCGCGATTAGCGGGTCTGCGCGCTTTGGGAAGGTGCCGCAACGACTTGCCGAAAGAGGAAGCACGGAAGAACGAGGGACTTGGACGTCCCGACAATTGAACGCACTTGCGGCCAGGCCCTTGCTGGCTTCGTTCTTCCGCCTCGAGTAGGCTCGTACGCGGCTCCGGCGCCGAAAGTGGTCCTTGGCACCGACTTCGGTGGACGTGGGAAGTGCCGCGCAAGTACGGCGCGCCTGGCTCCACCTGTTGGCTAAAGTAGGCAGCCGGATCGGCATTTTGGTGTGCGGTGGCAAACCGTGGATGCGAAAAAAGCTTGTGCGATTTCGTGGAACAAAAAGCGGGGGTCCCCCTTTTTATGCGGAGGAGACCGACCCGCCTGCCGTGGTGAACCGCGACGCCACGGTAAAAACGGGAGAGGCTTGTCGATGGGACCGTGCATCCCGCGCTCCACGGAGGCCGGGAGGCGGCCGCCCGAGGAAATGTGTAGCCGTCGAGGCCCGCATCTGCGTGCACTCTTATCCAAATGGGTGTACCGCAGGCATTTTCTGGTTAGGCGGGCCAATGAGAGCGAGCACACAACGATACCTACGGGTCCGAGAACCGGCTTCGACGCCTCCCGAGTATTTATAGAGGGGTGGACCACGAAAGCACTCGCAAGTAGCGAAAGCGAAACGCCGTCCGAAACACACCGTTTGCTCGATTTGCGGCAGCCGAAAAAGGCGCGGCAGAGTTTTGGAGTCCAAGCGTGCGCTGAAAAGCGCCCTTCTTGGCCACTGTTTGGCCGAGTGCCAGAAACGTTTGGTTTTGACTGTACGGAATTGAACAAACACTTTTTCACGACTCTAAGCGGTGGATCACTCGGTTCTCGGGTCGATGAAGAACGCAGCCAGCTGCGAGACTTGGTGTGAATTGCAGGACACACTGAGCACTGATTCTTTGAACGCACATTGCGGCCTTGGGTCTTCCCTTGGCTTCGTCTGTCTGAGGGTCGGATCACATATCAAGAGAGCCTTCGGCGCACAAGGGAACGTGAGCCGTCGACTCGTTTTGACCGCGTCGGCAACACGGACAGCACGCTGAACACCTCACAGCGAGCGCCAACAGCGGCCACTCAAGGGCGAGACGGTGGCGACCGTCGTGCCAGAGCCCAACCGAAACGGGGGCGACCGACTGCATTGAGGATGTGGCACCTCGTTGAGACCGCCGCAGGACTTCGAGTCGGAAGGAAGCCTGCAGGGAAAGTGCGGTCGAGGTTGCGTACTCCTCTCTGCGACCGGGCGCGCAAGAGCTGCGAGAGCCACGGACGCGCAACTTTAACGCACGGTAAACACGAGGAGCGAAAGCCGGCCAGCAAAGCTTCTCCAGCCGTGCGCAAAGTGCGCGAGATCGCAGCCTTGCGTTGCGCTTGTTGCCCTCGAAGTAAGCAGGGTGTCCCGTAGACCGGGCGCTCGAACACGCTGCGGG
>NW_027464762.1:0-5000 GCF_043290135.1 Rhipicephalus microplus | reverse complement strand
TCGAGACAAAGCTCGACCCTAAACCGCGCCAAGTACGGAGGGAACAGCGCGGCTAAGGGCTCGAAACAAACCCTGAACCGCGCCAAGTACGAAAGGAACGGCGCGCAGTAGGGGTTTAAAACAAAGCTGGTCCCAAAATCGCGCCAAGTACGAAAGGAACAGCGCGGTCGAGACTCGGAAGAAAAAGCTTTCAAAGTGTCGTAGCACGATGCACACTGCTGTTCGTGTGGAACAAACGTGACTACCGTGCTGTACGGTGGAGTTCTGTGCGCAAAAGCGGCGCGTGTGTTTCTAAGCACCACAGCGTTGTGTCAAAAAAGAGGTGTCTGAGAGAAACGCATGCGACTGCCGTGCTTTGCGGCATAGCACCGTGCGCAAAAACGGTGCGCATGCAAGAGGTGTCAGAGCTAGCGAACTTGTGCCACGAGCAACAGGTCACTAAAAGCCTATAGATGACGGTGTTGGAGGAAAAGAAAAATATCGAGAAAGCACTGCGGTGTGCCGTGCGTAGGGACGGGCGCGCGTGCCACATGCCGCCGAAATATGGGTGTCGGAGAAAACAGAGTGCCGCGCGTAACGAGGGGCGCGCGTGTTACAGAGAGATATGCCCAAACGCATGAAAGTGTACGCAGGTGTCCTAAGGCAGTTTTTTTTTTTTTCCTCATTTTGATGTCGCCCCGGCTGACGCGGTTTTCGTTTTTCCGTGCCGCCCCGGCTGACGCGGTTTTCGTTTTTCCGTGCCGCCCCGGCTGACGCAGTTTTTGCGCCGCCCCGGCTGACGCGGTTTTTGCGCCGCCCCGGCTGACGCGGTTTTCGCGCCGCCCCGGCTGACGCGGTTTTCGCGCCGCCCCGGCTGACGCGGTTTTTGCGTCGCCCCGGCTGACGCGGTTCGGACTTTGCACTTTTTGGCTCACCCCGGCTGGCGGCCCACTCACTCGATCGCCAGGTCTGTTTGCCCCGGTGGTTCCACCGCCAGGCTTAAGCGCGAACTTTTTTTGTTTGTTTTCTTTTGATTAAGCGCAAGCTTTTTTCTTTGTTTTCTTTTGATTAAGCGCGGGCTTTTTTCTTTGTTTTTTTTTTATTTCGCCCCGGCAGACGCGGTTTTTGCACCGCCCCGGCTGACGCGGTTTTTGCCGCCCCGGCTGACGCAGTTCGGACTTAGCACTTTTCGGCTGTGCCTGGCTGGCGGCCCACTCACTCGATCGCCATGTCTGTTTGCCACAGTTTTCCCGGTGGTGCCGCACCCGGGCTCGCCCCGGCTGACGCAGTTTTCGCGCCGCCCCGGCTGACGCGGTTTCGTGCCGCCCCGGCAGACGCGGTTTTCGCGCCGCCCCGGCTGACGCGGTTTTTGCGTCGCCCCGGCTGACACGGTTCGGACTTTGCACTTTTCGGCTGTGCCTGGCTGGCGGCCCACTCACTCGATCGCCATGTCTGTTTGCCACAGTTTTCCCGGTGGTGCCGCACCCGGGCTCGCCCCGGCTGACGCAGTTTTCGCGCCGCCCCGGCTGACGCGGTTTCGTGCCGCCCCGGCAGACGCGGTTTTCGCGCCGCCCCGGCTGACGCGGTTTCGTGCCGCCCCGGCAGACGCAGTTCGGACTTAGCACTTTTCGGCTGTGCCTGGCTGGCGGCCCACTCACTCGATCGCCATGTCTGTTTGCCACAGTTTTCCCGGTGGTGCCGCACCCGGGCTCGCCCCGGCTGACGCAGTTTTCGCGCCGCCCCGGCTGACGCGGTTTCGTGCCGCCCCGGCAGACGCGGTTTTCGCGCCGCCCCGGCTGACGCGGTTTCGTGCCGCCCCGGCAGACGCAGTTCGGACTTAGCACTTTTCGGCTGTGCCTGGCTGGCGGCCCACTCACTCAATCGCCATGTCTGTTTGCCACAGTTTTCCCGGTGGTGCCGCACCCGGGCTCGCCCCGGCTGACGCAGTTTTCGCGCCGCCCCGGCTGACGCGGTTTCGTGCCGCCCCGGCAGACGCGGTTTTCGCGCCGCCCCGGCTGACGCGGTTTCGTGCCGCCCCGGCAGACGCAGTTCGGACTTAGCACTTTTCGGCTGTGCCTGGCTGGCGGCCCACTCACTCGATCGCCATGTCTGTTTGCCACAGTTTTCCCGGTGGTGCCGCACCCGGGCTCGCCCCGGCAGACGCGTTTTTTTTTTCTTTCGCCCCGGCTGACGCAGTTTTCGCGCCGCCCCGGCTGACGCGGTTTCGTGCCGCCCCGGCAGACGCGGTTTTTTGCGCCGCCCCGGCTGACGCGGTTTTTGCCGCCCCGGCTGACGCAGTTCGGACTTAGCACTTTTCGGCTGTGCCTGGCTGGCGGCCCACTCACTCGATCGCCATGTCTGTTTGCCACAGTTTTCCCGGTGGTGCCGCACCCGGGCTCGCCCCGGCTGACGCAGTTTTCGCGCCGCCCCGGCTGACGCGGTTTCGTGCCGCCCCGGCAGACGCGGTTTTCGCGCCGCCCCGGCTGACGCGGTTTCGTGCCGCCCCGGCAGACGCAGTTCGGACTTAGCACTTTTCGGCTGTGCCTGGCTGGCGGCCCACTCACTCGATCGCCATGTCTGTTTGCCACAGTTTTCCCGGTGGTGCCGCACCCGGGCTCGCCCCGGCTGACGCAGTTTTCGCGCCGCCCCGGCTGACGCGGTTTCGTGCCGCCCCGGCAGACGCGGTTTTCGCGCCGCCCCGGCTGACGCGGTTTCGTGCCGCCCCGGCAGACGCAGTTCGGACTTAGCACTTTTCGGCTGTGCCTGGCTGGCGGCCCACTCACTCGATCGCCATGTCTGTTTGCCACAGTTTTCCCGGTGGTGCCGCACCCGGGCTCGCCCCGGCAGACGCGTTTTTTTTTTTTCTTTCGCCCCGGCTGACGCAGTTTTCGCGCCGCCCCGGCTGACGCGGTTTCGTGCCGCCCCGGCAGACGCGGTTTTTTTGCGCCGCCCCGGCTGACGCGGTTTTTGCCGCCCCGGCTGACGCAGTTCGGACTTGGCACTTTTTGGCTGAGCCTGGCTGGTGGCCCACTCACTCGATCGCCATGTCTGTTAGCCACAGTTTTCCCGGTGGTGCCGCACCCGGGCTCGCCCCGGCTGACGCAGTTTTCGCGCCGCCCCGGCAGACGCGGTTTTCGCGCCGCCCCGGCTGACGCGGTTTTTGCCGCCCCGGCTGACGCAGTTCGGACTTGGCACTTTTTGGGCTGAGCCTGGCTGGCGGCCCACTCACTCGATCGCCATGTCTGTTTGCCACAGTCTTCCCGGTGGTGCCGCACCCGGGCTCGCCCCGGCAGACGCGTTTTTTTTTTCTTTCGCCCCGGCAGACGTGGTTCCCCCCCCCCCCCTTTTCGCTCGCCCCGGCTGACGAGGTTTTCGCGCCGCCCCGGCTGACGCAGTTTTCGCGCCGCCCCGGCTGACGCGGTTTCGTGCCGCCCCGGCTGACGCGGTTTTCGCGCCGCCCCGGCTGACGCGGTTTTTGCGTCGCCCCGGCTGACACGGTTCGGACTTTGCACTTTTCGGCTGTGCCTGGCTGGCGGCCCACTCACTCGATCGCCATGTCTGTTTGCCACAGTTTTCCCGGTGGTGCCGCACCCGGGCTCGCCCCGGCTGACGCAGTTTTCGCGCCGCCCCGGCAGACGCGGTTTTCGCGCCGCCCCGGCTGACGCGGTTTCGTGCCGCCCCGGCAGACGCAGTTCGGACTTAGCACTTTTCGGCTGTGCCTGGCTGGCGGCCCACTCACTCGATCGCCATGTCTGTTTGCCACAGTTTTCCCGGTGGTGCCGCACCCGGGCTCGCCCCGGCTGACGCAGTTTTCGCGCCGCCCCGGCTGACGCGGTTTCGTGCCGCCCCGGCAGACGCGGTTTTCGCGCCGCCCCGGCTGACGCGGTTTCGTGCCGCCCCGGCAGACGCAGTTCGGACTTAGCACTTTTCGGCTGTGCCTGGCTGGCGGCCCACTCACTCGATCGCCATGTCTGTTTGCCACAGTTTTCCCGGTGGTGCCGCACCCGGGCTCGCCCCGGCAGACGCGTTTTTTTTTTTTCTTTCGCCCCGGCTGACGCAGTTTTCGCGCCGCCCCGGCTGACGCGGTTTCGTGCCGCCCCGGCAGACGCGGTTTTTTGCGCCGCCCCGGCTGACGCGGTTTTTGCCGCCCCGGCTGACGCAGTTCGGACTTAGCACTTTTCGGCTGTGCCTGGCTGGCGGCCCACTCACTCGATCGCCATGTCTGTTTGCCACAGTTTTCCCGGTGGTGCCGCACCCGGGCTCGCCCCGGCTGACGCAGTTTTCGCGCCGCCCCGGCTGACGCGGTTTCGTGCCGCCCCGGCAGACGCGGTTTTCGCGCCGCCCCGGCTGACGCGGTTTCGTGCCGCCCCGGCAGACGCAGTTCGGACTTAGCACTTTTCGGCTGTGCCTGGCTGGCGGCCCACTCACTCGATCGCCATGTCTGTTTGCCACAGTTTTCCCGGTGGTGCCGCACCCGGGCTCGCCCCGGCTGACGCAGTTTTCGCGCCGCCCCGGCTGACGCGGTTTCGTGCCGCCCCGGCAGACGCGGTTTTCGCGCCGCCCCGGCTGACGCGGTTTCGTGCCGCCCCGGCAGACGCAGTTCGGACTTAGCACTTTTCGGCTGTGCCTGGCTGGCGGCCCACTCACTCGATCGCCATGTCTGTTTGCCACAGTTTTCCCGGTGGTGCCGCACCCGGGCTCGCCCCGGCAGACGCGTTTTTTTTTTTCTTTCGCCCCGGCTGACGCAGTTTTCGCGCCGCCCCGGCTGACGCGGTTTCGTGCCGCCCCGGCAGACGCGGTTTTTTTGCGCCGCCCCGGCTGACGCGGTTTTTGCCGCCCCGGCTGACGCAGTTCGGACTTGGCACTTTTTGGCTGAGCCTGGCTGGTGGCCCACTCACTCGATCGCCATGTCTGTTAGCCACAGTTTTCCCGGTGGTGCCGCACCCGGGCTCGCCCCGGCTGACGCAGTTTTCGCGCCGCCCCGGCAGACGCGGTTTTCGCGCCGCCCCGGCTGACGCGGT
>NW_027464761.1:330000-338665 GCF_043290135.1 Rhipicephalus microplus | reverse complement strand
TGCCGCCCCGGCAGACGCGGTTTTTTGCGCCGCCCCGGCTGACGCGGTTTTTGCCGCCCCGGCTGACGCAGTTCGGACTTTGCACTTTTTGGCTGAGCCTGGCTGGCGGCCCACTCACTCGATCGCCATGTCTGTTTGCCACAGTTTTCCCGGTGGTGCCGCACCCGGGCTCGCCCCGGCAGACGCGTTTTTTTTTTTCCTTCGCCCCGGCAGACGTGGTTCCCCCCCCCCCCTCCGTCTTTCTTTTTGTTTTTTTTTTTCGCCGCGGCTGAAGTGGATTTTTCGGTGCCTCGACGCCCCGGTAGTCGCGGTTTTTCCGTTTCCGCACGGCCCCGGCTGACGCTGCTCGGTCACAGTCGCCTTTTGTGAGGATTGCAGACTTCTTGAGCGCGGGTGTTTTTTTTTGTTGTTGTTGTTGTTTTATTACGCATTCGCTCCAGCAGACGCTGTTTAGACTTTTTGTTTCCTCTTTTATCCTGCGACGAGGTGACGAGGTTTATTCGGTGCCCCGCCGCCCCGGCTGAAGTGATTTTTCCTGTCCCGTGCCGCCCCGGCTGACGCGGTTGGGACTTCGCGTTTGTTCGGCCGCCACGGGTTTTGGCGCACTCGCTCGGTTGCTTGTTGTTGCCACTTGTTGCGAACCCAGGTTTCTTGAGCGAGCGCGGGCGTTTTTTCTTCCTTTCTTTCTTTGTTCTATGTGTTAGCGAATCGGCCTTTAATATCACACGAGGACTCACAACCAACAATTTTCAGTTTGAAGTGTAAAAAATCTGCAGGTGTTGACGTAACTGACTTGCCCCGTACCCTTGAGTACATCCATGAAGTTCTCGTAGTACTACTAAATCGCATTATTCCAAGTGGAGAAATTCCCATAAACTTGCAAACCTCTACACGAAAATCGGTGCGCGTGATAAAGTTGAAAATTATCGTCCGATATCAAATGTGCCTTCTATAACACAAATTCTAGGAAAAAAAAAAAAAAAACACTTGTTCGCCGTTTTCTGCGCCGTGACTGGCAGCACTCCGGCGAAGCGAAACGGGGTCGATTCGAGCACGATATCGGCGTCTTTCGACGTGCTCGCCGGCGACCGTCGCACGAGTACGTCGCACGAGCGCGTCTGCCGGGGCGCCGTTTGCGAAGCCGACGCAAAAGTGGGAACCGCCGCTCGGATGATCGCCGCTTTCGGCAGAGTGAGTGTTGGCACTCCGGGGAAGCGAAACAGCGTGAATGCGCCCACGAAATCGGCGTATTTTGAAGTGCCCGCCGGCGACCGTCGCACGAGTACGGTAAACCGCGTCAGCCGGGGCGTAGTTCGGGACGCCGACGAAAAAGTGGGAAGCGCAACTCGGATCTTCGCCGTTTTTGCAGGAGTGAGTGGCGGCCCTCCTGCGAGACCAAGAAGCATCGATTCGTGCACGAATTCGGCGCCTTTCGACGTGATCGCCGGCGACCGTCGCTCGAGTAGGGCAAACCGCGTCTGCCGGGGCGGGCTTCGGGACGCCGATGCGAAAGTGGGAAACGCTGCTCGGATGTTCGCCGTTTTTGGCCGAGTGAGTGCTGGCACTCGGGCGAAGCCAAACGGGGCCGATTACGGCACGATATCGGCGTCTTTCGACGTGCCCGGCGGCGACCGTCGCACGAGTACGGTAAACCGCGTCAGCCCGGGCGGAGTTCGGGACGCCGATGCGAAAGTGGAGAACGCCGCTCGGATCTTCGCCGTTTTTGGAGGAGTGAGTGGCGGCACTCCGGAGAAGCCAAGGAGCGCCAATTAGCGCACGATATCGGCGTCTTTCGACGCGCTCGCCGGCGACCGTCGAACGAGTAGGGCAAACCGCGTCTGCCGGGGCGGGGTTTACGACGCCGACGCAAAAGTGGGAACCGCCGCTCGGATGTTGGCCGTTTTTGGCAGAGTGAGTGCTGGCACACCGGCGACGCGAAAGAGCGCGAAAGCGCCCACGAAAGTGGCGTATTTGGACGTGCTTGACGGCGACCGCTGCAGGAGTACGAAAAACCACGTCAGCCGGGGCGAGCGACCCACGGCGGTCTGGGTGCTTATCGCTGCTATTATAGGGGCACCCCGGCAGACGCAGAAAAAAAAAATTTTTTTTCGACCTTCTTTTTTGCTGGTCGAGCTCGGGTAACCCAGGTCGCAATGGGAGCCGCGCACGAAAGCGGCGTCGCGAGACGCGTTCGCGGTCGCTAGTCGCACGAGCTCGGCAACCGCGTCAGCCGGCGCGGAGTTCGGGATGCCGACGGCTAAGTGGGTACCGCTGCTCGGATGTTCGCCGTTTTTGGCCGAGTGAGTGCTGGCACTCCGGCGAAGCGAAACGGGGCCGATTCGGGCACGATATCGGCGTATTTCGACGTGCTCGCCGGCGACCGTCGCACGAGTACGGCAAAGCGCGTCTGCCGGGGCGAGGTTTGCGATGCCGACGAAAAAGTGGGAAGCGCCGCTCGGATCTTCGCCGTTTTTGCAGGAGTGAGTGGCGGCCCTCCTGCGAGACCAAGAAGCATCGACTCGCGCACGATATCGGTGTCTTTCGACGTGCCCGCCGGCCACCGCCGCACGAGTACGGCAAACCGCGTATGCCGGGGCGGGGTTGGCGACGCCGACGCAAAAGTGGGAACCGCCACTAGGATGTTCGCCGTTTTTGGCAGAGTGAGTGCTGGCACACCGGCGACGCGAAAGAGCGCGAAAGCGCCCACGAAAGTGGCGTATTTGGACGTGCTTGACGGCGACCGCTGCAGGAGTACGAAAAACCACGTCAGCCGGGGCGAGCGACCCACGGCGGTCTGGGTGCTTATCGCTGCTATTATAGGGGCACCCCGGCAGACGCAGAAAAAAAAAATTTTTTTTCGACCTTCTTTTTTGCTGGTCGAGCTCGGGTAACCCAGGTCGCAATGGGAGCCGCGCACGAAAGCGGCGTCGCGAGACGCGTTCGCGGTCGCTAGTCGCACGAGCTCGGCAACCGCGTCAGCCGGCGCGGAGTTCGGGATGCCGACGGCTAAGTGGGTACCGCTGCTCGGATGTTCGCCGTTTTTGGCCGAGTGAGTGCTGGCACTCCGGCGAAGCGAAACGGGGCCGATTCGGGCACGATATCGGCGTATTTCGACGTGCTCGCCGGCGACCGTCGCACGAGTACGGCAAAGCGCGTCTGCCGGGGCGAGGTTTGCGATGCCGACGAAAAAGTGGGAAGCGCCGCTCGGATCTTCGCCGTTTTTGCAGGAGTGAGTGGCGGCCCTCCTGCGAGACCAAGAAGCATCGACTCGCGCACGATATCGGTGTCTTTCGACGTGCCCGCCGGCCACCGCCGCACGAGTACGGCAAACCGCGTATGCCGGGGCGGGGTTGGCGACGCCGACGCAAAAGTGGGAACCGCCACTAGGATGTTCGCCGTTTTTGGCAGAGTGAGTGCTGGCACTCCGGCGAAGCGAAAGAGCGCGAATGCGCCCACGAAAGTGGCGTGTTTGGACGTGCTTGACGACGACCACCGCAGGAAAACGAAAAACCACGTCAGCCGGGGCGAGCGACCCATGGCGGTCTGGGTGCTTATCGCTGCTATTATAGGGGCACCCCGGCAGACGCAAAAAAAAAAAAAATTTTTTTCGACATTCTTTCTTGCTCGTCGACCTCGGGTGACCCAGGTCGCAGTGGGAGCCGCGCACGAAAGCGGCGTCGCGAGACGGCTTCGCGGTCGCTAGTCGCACGAGCTCGGCAACCGCGTCTGCCGGGGCGGAGTTCGGGACGCCGACGGCTAAGTGGGAACCGCCGCTCGGATGTTCGCCGTTTGTGGCCGAGTGAGTGCTGGCACTCCGGCGAAGCCAAACGGGGCCGATTCCGGCACGATATCGGCGTCTTTCTACGTGCTCGCCGGCGACCGTCGCACGAGTACGGCAAAGTGCGTCTGCCGGGGCGGGGTTTGCGACGCGTACGCAATAGTGAGAACCGTCGCTCGGATGTTCGTCGTCTTTCGCCGAGCCAGTGCTGGCACTCCGGCGAAGCCGAACGGAGCCGATTCGGGCACGATATCGGCGTCTTTCCACGTGCTCGCCGGCGACCGTCGCACGAGTACGGTAAACCGCGTCAGCCGGGGCGGAGTTCGGGACGCCGATGCGAAAGTGGGAAGCGCCGCTCGGATCTTCGCCGTTTTTGGAGGAGTCAGTGGCGGCACTCCGGTGAAGCCAAGGTGCGCCAATTCGCGCACGATATCGGCGTCTTTCGACGTGCCCGCCGGCCACCGTCGCACGAGTACGGCAAACCTCGTCTGCCGGGGCGGGGTTTGCGACGCCGACGCAAAAGTGGGAACCGCCGCTCGGATGTTCGCCGTTTTTGGCAGAGTGAGTGCTGGCACTCCGGCGAAGCGAAAGAGCGTGAATGCGCCCACGAAAGTAGCGTATTTGGACGTGCTTGACGGCGACCGCCGCAGGAGTACGAAAAACCACGTCAGCCGGGGCGAGCGACCCACGGCGGTCTGGGTGCTTATCGCTGCTATTATAGGGGCACCCCGGCAGACGCAGAAAGAAAAAAAAAAAAATGGGGACATGGCGTGCGTCACCGTGCGGCTTCGCAGCGTTGCCGAAGTCGCCGAGCCCTTCGACTGAGCCGAACGGCGGACAGGGAACGTTGGTCGGCCGTTCTAACCTGTCGGTGCCACGCCGAGACGTCGTTAAGGAAAACCGCGTCGTGGGCCTCTACGACGCCGTCGAGTCGTTGTACGTTTGGTGTCCAGCGTGTCGGCGGCGAGTAGCGGACACGTCGTTCACGACTTCGGTCTTTCGCAGTCGACGCGAACTTGCGGAGAGTCGTGGTGCCTCACGTTTTCGGCAGAAACCGCGGCGGAATTTTCCCGTGCGTGCGCGCACGACCTCGGTGCTGTGCCGTCAGCGTAGTGTTGCACAAACTCGTGGCCTACCCAAGGTGCGGTACGTTTGCGGCCGTATCCTCGGTGGGAATTTCGTGAGTAGGGTCGCAAATTCTACGACCTCGGCGGGTTTGAGAGCGACGTAGACTTGTGGCACGCTCAACGTGCCACACGTTTCGGGGCACACCCGCGGTGAAATTTTCTCGAGTACGCTCGTATTAGTGCCCAAGGAGGTCTGGGTACTTATCGCTGCTATTATGTGGGGGTTCTCGTGAGCGGCGTACGCGAAAGCGACCGGGTGTCTGATATGCGGCGGGCTTCGGCCTCGTCAAGCGTGTCCTCGGGTCTGCTCCAGGGGAATCCACGGCAGTCGTCTGCAGCCTCATCCGCTTGATGCGTTAGGGGCTGGTTGTCGGACGGTGCCGTTTTACCACGATATCGAGGTGTGTTCCGTGTCGTCCTCGGGCGATTCAGATGCGAAAGCGCCGAAGACGCGGGCGTGACCCGTCGTCTGGCGGCTTTGCAGTCTCGGCTCCGTTGCTAGTTCCGGCCGGTCCACCGACAGTGCAGCGGGCTTGGGCAACCCGCACGGCGCGACCGAGTCGATGCAACGAAAAAGAGCGAGCATGAACGTGCTTCTTGCCGCACGGCTCCCACTCGTCTTTCGGGAAGGTTGTGCCGTAGCGAGCTCGAACGCCGTCATCTCGGAGTGCAAAATAAGCGTGTTGGGGCGCCTGAAGGTGGCCTCCGCCGCACACAGACTGCGTCCGGCCCGCCGAAGGCGAGGACGGACGCGCAGTCGAACGATTACCTGGTTGATCCTGCCAGTAATCATATGCTTGTCTCAAAGATTAAGCCATGCATGTCTAAGTACATGCCGAAATAAGGCGAAACCGCGAATGGCTCATTAAATCAGTTATGGTTCCTTAGATCGTTTCTTCCTACTTGGATAACTGTGGCAATTCTAGAGCTAATACATGCAGTGAGCCTGGAGCCCTTTGGGTAACGGGTGCTTTTATTAGACCAAGATCGATCGGGTTTCGGCCCGTATTGTGTGGTGACTCTGGATAACTTTGTGCTGATCGCATGGCCACGAGCCGGCGACGTTTCTTTCAAGTGTCTGCCTTATCAACTTTCGATGGTAGGTTACTTGCTTACCATGGTTGTTACGGGTAACGGAGAATCAGGGTTCGATTCCGGAGAGGGAGCCTGAGAAACGGCTACCACATCCAAGGAAGGCAGCAGGCGCGCAAATTACCCACTCCCGGCACGGGGAGGTAGTGACGAAAAATAACAATACGGGACTCTTTTGAGGCCCCGTAATTGAAATGAGTACACTCTAAATCCTTTAACGAGGATCAATTGGAGGGCAAGTCTGGTGCCAGCAGCCGCGGTAATTCCAGCTCCAATAGCGTATACTAAAGCTGCTGCGGTTAAAAAGCTCGTAGTTGGATCTCAGTTCCAGACGAGTAGTGCATCTACCCGATGCGACGGCTCGGACTGAACATCATGCCGGTTCTTTCTTGGTGCACTTCATTGTGTGCCTCGAGATGGCCGGTGCTTTTACTTTGAAAAAATTAGAGTGCTCAACGCAGGCGAGTCGCCTGAATAAACTTGCATGGAATAATAGAACAAGACCTCGTTTCTGTTCTGTTGGTTTTTGGAATACGAGGTAATGATTAAGAGGGACGGACGGGGGCATTCGTATTGCGGCGCTAGAGGTGAAATTCTTGGACCGTCGCAAGACGAACTACTGCGAAAGCATTTGCCAAGAATGTTTTCATTGATCAAGAACGAAAGTCAGAGGTTCGAAGGCGATCAGATACCGCCCTAGTTCTGACCATAAACGATGCCAACCAGCGATCCGCCTGAGTTACTCAAATGACTCGGCGGGCAGCTTCCGGGAAACCAAAGTATTTGGGTTCCGGGGGAAGTATGGTTGCAAAGCTGAAACTTAAAGGAATTGACGGAAGGGCACCACCAGGAGTGGAGCCTGCGGCTTAATTTGACTCAACACGGGAAAACTTACCCGGCCCGGACACTGGGAGGATTGACAGATTGAGAGCTCTTTCTTGATTCGGTGGATGGTGGTGCATGGCCGTTCTTAGTTGGTGGAGCGATTTGTCTGGTTAATTCCGATAACGAACGAGACTCTAGCCTATTAAATAGGTGCGGGGTTCCCAGCACCTTACAACCTTCTTAGAGGGACAAGCGGCTCCTAGCCGCACGAAACAGAGCAATAACAGGTCTGTGATGCCCTTAGATGTCCGGGGCCGCACGCGCGCTACACTGAAGGAAGCAGCGTGTCTTTATCCCTGTCTGAAAAGACTGGGTAACCCGTGGAACTTCTTTCGTGATTGGGATAGGGGCTTGCAATTGTTCCCCTTGAACGAGGAATTCCCAGTAAGCGCGAGTCATAAGCTCGCGTTGATTACGTCCCTGCCCTTTGTACACACCGCCCGTCGCTACTACCGATTGAATGATTTAGTGAGGTCTTCGGACCGATGTCCGGCGCGGCCTTTCGGTTGCGCCGGTCTGTTGGAAAGATGACCAAACTTGATCATTTAGAGGAAGTAAAAGTCGTAACAAGGTTTCCGTAGGTGAACCTGCGGAAGGATCATTAACGGATTGTGAAGGGTGAGCGCCTCAGCTGCGTCTGCGCCCGACACTTTCTGCCGCTGACCCCGTTTGGACGCGGGGTCGGCTTTTCCCCACGGGGCTGCCTGAATGTGGAGCGGCACCCCGTGACAAATTGTTGCGCCCAGCGGACGCCAACACCGCGACCTTGGACGGTCGGCCAGGTGGCGGACGCGGGTACAAACGGCGCAACGCACTCATAGGTCGGCTTTCGACCCGCCACTGCACCGTGGCTCGAAGCGCTCGAAATGCGCGACCCGACCGCTGCGGGACCGCCTAGTACTGTAAACAGGAGCGGCGGAGCGCGAACGGCGAGTCGTGGTTACGTCGGTAGAAGGCGAGGCTGCGCGTTCCCGAAACGCCAGCCGAGTGCCCTCCCGACCGTTCGAGCGTGCAAGAACGAGACCCGACAATCGCGCGGCGACTGCCAAGTACGAGAGGAACGGCACAAGCGTCGGCGGTCGGTCAAGGAACTGGCGATGTGACGGGTCCGCTGTGCACCAGTGCATACCGTCCCGCCGTCCGCGGCAAGCGCCTCCGCGTCCTCGGGTGACGGAGGCTGCCGGTCGGTTCTTGCAGGCGAGGGATCTCGCTGGCACCGGTTCGCGTTGACGCGCGGCCGGTCATGGCACGGCGATGCGACGGCCGAGGTGCGCAGTACTCGATGGAGGAACCGCACGCTCCGATGACCGTCCCGCCCTCCGCGGCGTATGCGTACCGACCGTAATGGTTGCAGCAGCGCCGGCCGGCTTTTGAATTCGCCACACGAAACACGGTGCGAGATCGCGGTTAGGGGAGCGTCGACGTTGCCAGGCGTTTTGCTTGCTGCCGAGGGAAAGGCGGCACGGCCACGTCGCGCTCGTCGCGATTAGCGGGTCTGCGCGCTTTGGGAAGGTGCCGCAACGACTTGCCGAAAGAGGAAGCACGGAAGAACGAGGGACTTGGACGTCCCGACAATTGAACGCACTTGCGGCCAGGCCCTTGCTGGCTTCGTTCTTCCGCCTCGAGTAGGCTCGTACGCGGCTCCGGCGCCGAAAGTGGTCCTTGGCACCGACTTCGGTGGACGTGGGAAGTGCCGCGCAAGTACGGCGCGCCTGGCTCCACCTGTTGGCTAAAGTAGGCAGCCGGATCGGCATTTTGGTGTGCGGTGGCAAACCGTGGATGC
>NW_027464761.1:320000-325000 GCF_043290135.1 Rhipicephalus microplus | reverse complement strand
CCGGTGCCGGGAGAGTCCTGGGGAGTATCCGAAGATAGGACAGCCAGTTTTGCGCGGGGATCTAGGGCGAAACGTCTGAAAATCGCCGGCTTTCCGACCGAAGTGAGTCCAGTTTCCCGCCAAAACATGGGCGCGGCCATATTGGATTGAGGTCACATTTTCGCCAAAAGTGGAATAACTTTGGAACGAAAGGTCGCAGGAAGACAAAACTGGTATCATTTTGATCAGAAAAAAGTGCTAATAGTGATAGGAAAAAACGCGGTGTTCCTACGTTAACTCTAACACCAAAATCCGGAACCCCCCTATTACCAGGGTTGAAAACCTGCACATTGTGGCCAGGTTGAGCAACTGGATTAAACCAAATTTGGCGGAACTAGGAAATTCTTGCTGAAAACGCTCGGAACCAAGTCCTGGTGCCACAGAACAGCAGAATTATTCTTCTCAGTTCAAGAGGGCCACAAAAGAACAAGGAATTTCAACTTTCCTGACCATTTTCTACAGTTAGACAAAAACAGCAAATCCGAGGCTGGTTTCGGTTCTTTTCTGGAGCCGGCAGTTCTGGAAGTGCTTGAAGACTGGATACACGCTTTTGCTAGTAGTTCTGGGGCGAAACGACAGGAATTGACATTTTCCGACTGTTCTGAGTTCGGATTCCCGTCAAAATGAGAGGCGGCCATCTTTGATTGAACACTTCACGCCAAAGGTAGAATAACTCCGGAACGAATCCCCGTAGAGAGACAAAACTGGTATCTATCTGTTTAGCGGAAAACGCCAACAGAGACAGGAAAAGTGCGGCGCCTCTACGCTGCCAAGAACACCTAAAACCGGCAACCTCTACTACCAAGGTTGAGGAACATCTCTGGCGATACCAGAACAAGTTAAAAAGGAGTAACTTTCTTCCAGACGGCAAACAACGGCTTCGAAGGCACAAACCCTTCTCTTGGAACACAGCGTGGAGATTAGGAGAAGATGTTGAAACCCAAGGGGATGAGAACGGAAACCCAGAAACAAGGACTGGAGGGAAGAGGACCTCTACAAACGGCAAACCCAGCAGTGGGGCCTACGTCAAAGGTCCTAAAAAACACAGGAAGCAATGACGACTCTGCAATTACAGACCCCACGCAAGGGGCGAAGACAGACAAGATACAGAAGAAGAAGACCAAGAGGGTGGAACAAAACCAAGTGACCAACAAAGAAGAGAAGGCAAAGAAAGAAGAACCACAAGGAGCGATGCCCGCCAAAGCTTCTCTTGAAACAGATTGGTGGAGCCCAACCGAGAATGACCAGGTAGAGGGAGGCAGCCGAGGAACCGAAACCGAAGAAGCTGAAGGAGGAGAGGTCCACCCTCAAACACAAACGGCTGCTAACGAAGGAGCGCTAGACAACTGGGACGAAGACAGAAATTCACAATCGTCACTCCCAACCAGCCGCGGAGAAAAGGGTACAGTTTTGTCTAGACTTTCCAAAACAGACAAGAACACTATGAGGGCTCTCATTAAAATCTCTACATTGACGGGCGGCGACGAGGCGGTAGCCCAGCAGATTGAAGCGATAATCTCCGAACAAGCTAAATTGAAAAACCTGTTAATGGAACAGGCCCAACAGATTGCGTTCCAAAAAGGCAGGATCGAAGAATTGGAGAAAAGAAGACAAGAAGAACTACTCGAACAAAGGGAAGAGCCAACACAGAGCAACACTCCCGCAACCGAGAGCCGACCAACCTATGCTCTGGTGGTATCTTCCGGAACAATGGAGAAAAAAGAGGTCGCATCGCTTCTGAGGCAGCGGGTGGATCCCCTCGACCTGGGAATCCAAGAAGCAACAATTCGGCCAGGGAGAGAGGGAATTGTCGTGATGACGAAGTCAAAAGAAGACTCAGCTAAGATTCTCCAGTTCATTCAGAAAGACAGAGAACTGAGAAATGTTGAAGCCAAGCTCCCAAAGGAGAACAGGATCCATAAGAAAATAATTGGACTCGAGGATGAAATTGACGAGGTCAATCTCCCAGCCCGAATCATCAGGCAAAACCGTTTGGTGTGCTCGCCAGAAGACATAACAATAAAGAAGACATGGCCGGGCAAGAGAGGCAAGACAGTGATTCTTGCCCTAAATCGAAGTGCAAACAAAGCAATCGGAAGCCGAACTGCACTGAACATCGGCTGGTCACGATGCCCGATCTTTGACGACATCTTTTGGCCCAGATGCACAAGATGCGCCATGCACGGCCACATTGCTCCCGATTGCGATGGCCCCCAGCGCTGCATTAACTGTGGCCAACGAGGTCACTACCAAAGAGAATGTGAAGCAGAATCGCACTGCAACATCTGCGAGACTGAGGGTCGCACGGAGACAGATCATTCTATGATGTCCAGGGAATGCCCGGTATACATAACAAAGGTACAGGCCGAGAAAGGCAAAATTCTAGCTAGACTAAACTAAGAGTACCCAACACACAGGCACAATGGCGAATAGCACTGAAATACAAATAATACAGGTAAATTTAGGCAGGGCATTTAAGGCAAATCAGTCACTAAACAATTTTCAACAAGAAGAAGAATTCGACATATCTGTACTCCAAGAACCATATTCGCTCAACAACAAAATCATAGGGTTTCCGCTAAAGCATAAAGTTATAGCCAACAACAAAGACCCGAAGACAGCCATCATAATACACAAAGAAAATATAACCGCTTTCCCAATTATTATAGAACAAAAACTAATAGCAGTCAAGATAAATAAAGGTGAAAGAGAATTGGTAATTATCAACTGCTACTGTCCTCCGAATGAAAACGTCGAGCTGGCAATGTCAGCAATAGGAAACATTTTACAGAAATTTATAGACATTAACACGATAATAATGGGTGACTTCAACTCAAAACATCAAATTTGGGGAAGCACGGAGACGGATGAGAAAGGTGAAAAAGTATTAGAATTCACAGTATTACACAACCTGACATTATTAAATGCCAAAGAATCACCTCCGACATTTAAAACAAGTAGGGCGAGGGGTTGGATTGACCTCACCATATGTGACGCAAACCTAAACCAGGATATTAAAAGCTGGGAAGTACTTAAAACCTATAATCACAGCGATCACAGATACATTAAAGTTGTTATTAAAAATGAAGAACTTCCAGAGGAATATGGCCTAACGTTAAAAGGGCAAACAAAAGTCATGGAAAAGTTGCAAATTGATCCCTGGTTTGAGGAAGTCCAGGGGAAAATAAACACGAAGGAAAGTATTGAAGAAATAGTGAATACGCTACACGAGAAAATCGAGAAACTTAAGAAGGAATTCAGTAAAAAGAAAAAACCTTCTAAACAAAAACCGAATACTTGGTGGTCAAGAGACCTAGAAATTGAAAGGAAGAGAGTCAGAGCACTACGAAGGAGGTATCAAAAGGCGAAAGGGGATATCAGAGAACAATACAAAAAGGAATACTATAAAGAACATGACACGTATAACAACATGATAGAACAGGCTAAAAACAACAGTTGGAAAACTCTATGTACTAAGGCTACGAAAAATCCATTCATCCTACCGTATAAAATTGCACGAAATAAGATGAAAACCAAGGTTATGTTTAGAAGCATCACAAAAGAAAATGGAGAAGTCACAAAGACTCTTCAGGAAACAATAGAACACATTCTAGGAAATTTATACCCTAACTGCATGGAAAATGACGAGTCAGGACACAGTCAAATACAATCAAGCAACGACACAATAAACAATAACAAACAGGGAGGAAATTGGACATCGGGAGCAGAAATGAGAGAAAGAAATTTACCCAGTGATGACCTCCCATTTACAGAGATTGAAGTAACGCAGATAGTAAAAAATCTGAGGAAAGATGTAACCCCCGGACCAGACAACCTAAAAACTAACCTCATACAAGTGATGTATGAAAGGCATAAGACTTTCTTTGTCAATCTTTTTAATGCATGCTTAAAGCACGGACATTTTCCTCAAAGATGGAAAGAATCTAAAATTATATTGATTCCAAAAGGGAACGGAGAGGACAAATCCGAGGAAAACAAATATCGCCCAATAGCTATTAACTCGATTTTGGGAAAAATATTAGAAAAGCTCATAAAAGATAGAATCTATTATTTCTTGTTTAAAAATCACCATTTTAACAAAAAACAATTTGGATTTACCCATGGGACATCAACAACCACGGCATTGGAAGAAATAATCAAACGAATAAACCAAGCGAAAATTGATAAGCTAAACAGCATGCTAATAGCACTAGATATTAAAAACGCATTCAATTCTATAAAACCCGAAGTAGTTATTCAGAAATTAGAAGAATATAAGTGTCCCAACAACCTAATAAAACTAGCGGACAATATTCTACGGAACAGGAAAATAATCTATGAAACAGATGGAGTAAAAATTAAGAAAACACTAACTTCAGGTTCCCCACAGGGGTCACCTTTAAGCCCACTCTGTTGGAATATAACAATAGGCGACCTATTAGAAACTCAGCTTCAAGAAGGAGTACACATCCAAGCCTTTGCGGACGACGTGGTGTTACACATAAAGTTCCGCTCAAGAAAAGAGGTGGAGGAAAAAGCTACGAAGGCACTAACACTAATAAATCAGTGGGCACATCAAAAAGGAATAACCCTGAATAAGGAAAAATCGGAATATATGATAATCGGAAAGCAGTACATTAGCCATCAACCCCAAATAAAAATCGGACAGGATAAAATCAAAATGGTTAATGAAATGAAAATTCTAGGGGTGGTCTTGGACACAAAACTAACATTCCTCCCGCATCTAAAATACTTAAAAAGAAAAGTAGACGAAGTCACGTATAATTTAAGTCGTACAATAAAAGACGACAAACATACAAATAGAAACACACTACAGTTAATATATAAAAGGGGTATAGAACGAATGGTTACATACGCCTCCCCAGCATGGTATAGCCGAAAAACCATTTTTATTAAAAAACTGAAATCAATCCAAAGATTACCTTTATTATTAATAACTA
>NW_027464761.1:297500-315000 GCF_043290135.1 Rhipicephalus microplus | reverse complement strand
CAGGCTTAAGCGCGAACTTTTTTTGTTTGTTTTCTTTTGATTAAGCGCAAGCTTTTTTCTTTGTTTTCTTTTGATTAAGCGCGGGCTTTTTTCTTTGTTTTTTTTTTTATTTCGCCCCGGCAGACGCGGTTTTTGCACCGCCCCGGCTGACGCGGTTTTTGCCGCCCCGGCTGACGCAGTTCGGACTTAGCACTTTTCGGCTGTGCCTGGCTGGCGGCCCACTCACTCGATCGCCATGTCTGTTTGCCACAGTTTTCCCGGTGGTGCCGCACCCGGGCTCGCCCCGGCTGACGCAGTTTTCGCGCCGCCCCGGCTGACGCGGTTTCGTGCCGCCCCGGCAGACGCGGTTTTCGCGCCGCCCCGGCTGACGCGGTTTTTGCGTCGCCCCGGCTGACACGGTTCGGACTTTGCACTTTTCGGCTGTGCCTGGCTGGCGGCCCACTCACTCGATCGCCATGTCTGTTTGCCACAGTTTTCCCGGTGGTGCCGCACCCGGGCTCGCCCCGGCTGACGCAGTTTTCGCGCCGCCCCGGCTGACGCGGTTTCGTGCCGCCCCGGCAGACGCGGTTTTCGCGCCGCCCCGGCTGACGCGGTTTCGTGCCGCCCCGGCAGACGCAGTTCGGACTTAGCACTTTTCGGCTGTGCCTGGCTGGCGGCCCACTCACTCGATCGCCATGTCTGTTTGCCACAGTTTTCCCGGTGGTGCCGCACCCGGGCTCGCCCCGGCTGACGCAGTTTTCGCGCCGCCCCGGCTGACGCGGTTTCGTGCCGCCCCGGCAGACGCGGTTTTCGCGCCGCCCCGGCTGACGCGGTTTCGTGCCGCCCCGGCAGACGCAGTTCGGACTTAGCACTTTTCGGCTGTGCCTGGCTGGCGGCCCACTCACTCAATCGCCATGTCTGTTTGCCACAGTTTTCCCGGTGGTGCCGCACCCGGGCTCGCCCCGGCTGACGCAGTTTTCGCGCCGCCCCGGCTGACGCGGTTTCGTGCCGCCCCGGCAGACGCGGTTTTCGCGCCGCCCCGGCTGACGCGGTTTCGTGCCGCCCCGGCAGACGCAGTTCGGACTTAGCACTTTTCGGCTGTGCCTGGCTGGCGGCCCACTCACTCGATCGCCATGTCTGTTTGCCACAGTTTTCCCGGTGGTGCCGCACCCGGGCTCGCCCCGACAGACGCGTTTTTTTTTTCTTTCGCCCCGGCTGACGCAGTTTTCGCGCCGCCCCGGCTGACGCGGTTTCGTGCCGCCCCGGCAGACGCGGTTTTTTGCGCCGCCCCGGCTGACGCGGTTTTTGCCGCCCCGGCTGACGCAGTTCGGACTTAGCACTTTTCGGCTGTGCCTGGCTGGCGGCCCACTCACTCGATCGCCATGTCTGTTTGCCACAGTTTTCCCGGTGGTGCCGCACCCGGGCTCGCCCCGGCTGACGCAGTTTTCGCGCCGCCCCGGCTGACGCGGTTTCGTGCCGCCCCGGCAGACGCGGTTTTCGCGCCGCCCCGGCTGACGCGGTTTCGTGCCGCCCCGGCAGACGCAGTTCGGACTTAGCACTTTTCGGCTGTGCCTGGCTGGCGGCCCACTCACTCGATCGCCATGTCTGTTTGCCACAGTTTTCCCGGTGGTGCCGCACCCGGGCTCGCCCCGGCTGACGCAGTTTTCGCGCCGCCCCGGCTGACGCGGTTTCGTGCCGCCCCGGCAGACGCGGTTTTCGCGCCGCCCCGGCTGACGCGGTTTCGTGCCGCCCCGGCAGACGCAGTTCGGACTTAGCACTTTTCGGCTGTGCCTGGCTGGCGGCCCACTCACTCGATCGCCATGTCTGTTTGCCACAGTTTTCCCGGTGGTGCCGCACCCGGGCTCGCCCCGGCAGACGCGTTTTTTTTTTTCTTTCGCCCCGGCTGACGCAGTTTTCGCGCCGCCCCGGCTGACGCGGTTTCGTGCCGCCCCGGCAGACGCGGTTTTTTTGCGCCGCCCCGGCTGACGCGGTTTTTGCCGCCCCGGCTGACGCAGTTCGGACTTGGCACTTTTTGGCTGAGCCTGGCTGGTGGCCCACTCACTCGATCGCCATGTCTGTTAGCCACAGTTTTCCCGGTGGTGCCGCACCCGGGCTCGCCCCGGCTGACGCAGTTTTCGCGCCGCCCCGGCAGACGCGGTTTTCGCGCCGCCCCGGCTGACGCGGTTTTTGCCGCCCCGGCTGACGCAGTTCGGACTTGGCACTTTTTGGGCTGAGCCTGGCTGGCGGCCCACTCACTCGATCGCCATGTCTGTTTGCCACAGTCTTCCCGGTGGTGCCGCACCCGGGCTCGCCCCGGCAGACGCGTTTTTTTTTTCTTTCGCCCCGGCAGACGTGGTTCCCCCCCCCCCCTTTTCGCTCGCCCCGGCTGACGAGGTTTTCGCGCCGCCCCGGCTGACGCAGTTTTCGCGCCGCCCCGGCTGACGCGGTTTCGTGCCGCCCCGGCTGACGCGGTTTTCGCGCCGCCCCGGCTGACGCGGTTTTTGCGTCGCCCCGGCTGACACGGTTCGGACTTTGCACTTTTCGGCTGTGCCTGGCTGGCGGCCCACTCACTCGATCGCCATGTCTGTTTGCCACAGTTTTCCCGGTGGTGCCGCACCCGGGCTCGCCCCGGCTGACGCAGTTTTCGCGCCGCCCCGGCTGACGCGGTTTCGTGCCGCCCCGGCAGACGCGGTTTTCGCGCCGCCCCGGCTGACGCGGTTTCGTGCCGCCCCGGCAGACGCAGTTCGGACTTAGCACTTTTCGGCTGTGCCTGGCTGGCGGCCCACTCACTCGATCGCCATGTCTGTTTGCCACAGTTTTCCCGGTGGTGCCGCACCCGGGCTCGCCCCGGCTGACGCAGTTTTCGCGCCGCCCCGGCTGACGCGGTTTCGTGCCGCCCCGGCAGACGCGGTTTTCGCGCCGCCCCGGCTGACGCGGTTTCGTGCCGCCCCGGCAGACGCAGTTCGGACTTAGCACTTTTCGGCTGTGCCTGGCTGGCGGCCCACTCACTCGATCGCCATGTCTGTTTGCCACAGTTTTCCCGGTGGTGCCGCACCCGGGCTCGCCCCGGCAGACGCGTTTTTTTTTTTTCTTTCGCCCCGGCTGACGCAGTTTTCGCGCCGCCCCGGCTGACGCGGTTTCGTGCCGCCCCGGCAGACGCGGTTTTTTGCGCCGCCCCGGCTGACGCGGTTTTTGCCGCCCCGGCTGACGCAGTTCGGACTTAGCACTTTTCGGCTGTGCCTGGCTGGCGGCCCACTCACTCGATCGCCATGTCTGTTTGCCACAGTTTTCCCGGTGGTGCCGCACCCGGGCTCGCCCCGGCTGACGCAGTTTTCGCGCCGCCCCGGCTGACGCGGTTTCGTGCCGCCCCGGCAGACGCGGTTTTCGCGCCGCCCCGGCTGACGCGGTTTCGTGCCGCCCCGGCAGACGCAGTTCGGACTTAGCACTTTTCGGCTGTGCCTGGCTGGCGGCCCACTCACTCGATCGCCATGTCTGTTTGCCACAGTTTTCCCGGTGGTGCCGCACCCGGGCTCGCCCCGGCTGACGCAGTTTTCGCGCCGCCCCGGCTGACGCGGTTTCGTGCCGCCCCGGCAGACGCGGTTTTCGCGCCGCCCCGGCTGACGCGGTTTCGTGCCGCCCCGGCAGACGCAGTTCGGACTTAGCACTTTTCGGCTGTGCCTGGCTGGCGGCCCACTCACTCGATCGCCATGTCTGTTTGCCACAGTTTTCCCGGTGGTGCCGCACCCGGGCTCGCCCCGGCAGACGCGTTTTTTTTTTTCTTTCGCCCCGGCTGACGCAGTTTTCGCGCCGCCCCGGCTGACGCGGTTTCGTGCCGCCCCGGCAGACGCGGTTTTTTTGCGCCGCCCCGGCTGACGCGGTTTTTGCCCGCCCCGGCTGACGCAGTTCGGACTTGGCACTTTTTGGCTGAGCCTGGCTGGTGGCCCACTCACTCGATCGCCATGTCTGTTAGCCACAGTTTTCCCGGTGGTGCCGCACCCGGGCTCGCCCCGGCTGACGCAGTTTTCGCGCCGCCCCGGCAGACGCGGTTTTCGCGCCGCCCCGGCTGACGCGGTTTTTGCCGCCCCGGCTGACGCAGTTCGGACTTGGCACTTTTTGGGCTGAGCCTGGCTGGCGGCCCACTCACTCGATCGCCATGTCTGTTTGCCACAGTCTTCCCGGTGGTGCCGCACCCGGGCTCGCCCCGGCAGACGCGTTTTTTTTTTCTTTCGCCCCGGCAGACGTGGTTCCCCCCCCCCCCCCTTTTCGCTCGCCCCGGCTGACGAGGTTTTCGCGCCGCCCCGGCTGACGCAGTTTTCGCGCCGCCCCGGCTGACGCGGTTTCGTGCCGCCCCGGCTGACGCGGTTTTCGCGCCGCCCCGGCTGACGCGGTTTTTGCGTCGCCCCGGCTGACACGGTTCGGACTTTGCACTTTTCGGCTGTGCCTGGCTGGCGGCCCACTCACTCGATCGCCATGTCTGTTTGCCACAGTTTTCCCGGTGGTGCCGCACCCGGGCTCGCCCCGGCTGACGCAGTTTTCGCGCCGCCCCGGCAGACGCGGTTTTCGCGCCGCCCCGGCTGACGCGGTTTCGTGCCGCCCCGGCAGACGCAGTTCGGACTTAGCACTTTTCGGCTGTGCCTGGCTGGCGGCCCACTCACTCGATCGCCATGTCTGTTTGCCACAGTTTTCCCGGTGGTGCCGCACCCGGGCTCGCCCCGGCTGACGCAGTTTTCGCGCCGCCCCGGCTGACGCGGTTTCGTGCCGCCCCGGCAGACGCGGTTTTCGCGCCGCCCCGGCTGACGCGGTTTCGTGCCGCCCCGGCAGACGCAGTTCGGACTTAGCACTTTTCGGCTGTGCCTGGCTGGCGGCCCACTCACTCAATCGCCATGTCTGTTTGCCACAGTTTTCCCGGTGGTGCCGCACCCGGGCTCGCCCCGGCTGACGCAGTTTTCGCGCCGCCCCGGCTGACGCGGTTTCGTGCCGCCCCGGCAGACGCGGTTTTCGCGCCGCCCCGGCTGACGCGGTTTCGTGCCGCCCCGGCAGACGCAGTTCGGACTTAGCACTTTTCGGCTGTGCCTGGCTGGCGGCCCACTCACTCGATCGCCATGTCTGTTTGCCACAGTTTTCCCGGTGGTGCCGCACCCGGGCTCGCCCCGGCAGACGCGTTTTTTTTTTCTTTCGCCCCGGCTGACGCAGTTTTCGCGCCGCCCCGGCTGACGCGGTTTCGTGCCGCCCCGGCAGACGCGGTTTTTTGCGCCGCCCCGGCTGACGCGGTTTTTGCCGCCCCGGCTGACGCAGTTCGGACTTAGCACTTTTCGGCTGTGCCTGGCTGGCGGCCCACTCACTCGATCGCCATGTCTGTTTGCCACAGTTTTCCCGGTGGTGCCGCACCCGGGCTCGCCCCGGCTGACGCAGTTTTCGCGCCGCCCCGGCTGACGCGGTTTCGTGCCGCCCCGGCAGACGCGGTTTTCGCGCCGCCCCGGCTGACGCGGTTTCGTGCCGCCCCGGCAGACGCAGTTCGGACTTAGCACTTTTCGGCTGTGCCTGGCTGGCGGCCCACTCACTCGATCGCCATGTCTGTTTGCCACAGTTTTCCCGGTGGTGCCGCACCCGGGCTCGCCCCGGCTGACGCAGTTTTCGCGCCGCCCCGGCTGACGCGGTTTCGTGCCGCCCCGGCAGACGCGGTTTTCGCGCCGCCCCGGCTGACGCGGTTTCGTGCCGCCCCGGCAGACGCAGTTCGGACTTAGCACTTTTCGGCTGTGCCTGGCTGGCGGCCCACTCACTCGATCGCCATGTCTGTTTGCCACAGTTTTCCCGGTGGTGCCGCACCCGGGCTCGCCCCGGCAGACGCGTTTTTTTTTTTTCTTTCGCCCCGGCTGACGCAGTTTTCGCGCCGCCCCGGCTGACGCGGTTTCGTGCCGCCCCGGCAGACGCGGTTTTTTTGCGCCGCCCCGGCTGACGCGGTTTTTGCCGCCCCGGCTGACGCAGTTCGGACTTGGCACTTTTTGGCTGAGCCTGGCTGGTGGCCCACTCACTCGATCGCCATGTCTGTTAGCCACAGTTTTCCCGGTGGTGCCGCACCCGGGCTCGCCCCGGCTGACGCAGTTTTCGCGCCGCCCCGGCAGACGCGGTTTTCGCGCCGCCCCGGCTGACGCGGTTTTTGCCGCCCCGGCTGACGCAGTTCGGACTTGGCACTTTTTGGGCTGAGCCTGGCTGGCGGCCCACTCACTCGATCGCCATGTCTGTTTGCCACAGTCTTCCCGGTGGTGCCGCACCCGGGCTCGCCCCGGCAGACGCGTTTTTTTTTTCTTTCGCCCCGGCAGACGTGGTTCCCCCCCCCCCCCCTTTTCGCTCGCCCCGGCTGACGAGGTTTTCGCGCCGCCCCGGCTGACGCAGTTTTCGCGCCGCCCCGGCTGACGCGGTTTCGTGCCGCCCCGGCTGACGCGGTTTTCGCGCCGCCCCGGCTGACGCGGTTTTTGCGTCGCCCCGGCTGACACGGTTCGGACTTTGCACTTTTCGGCTGTGCCTGGCTGGCGGCCCACTCACTCGATCGCCATGTCTGTTTGCCACAGTTTTCCCGGTGGTGCCGCACCCGGGCTCGCCCCGGCTGACGCAGTTTTCGCGCCGCCCCGGCAGACGCGGTTTTCGCGCCGCCCCGGCTGACGCGGTTTCGTGCCGCCCCGGCAGACGCAGTTCGGACTTAGCACTTTTCGGCTGTGCCTGGCTGGCGGCCCACTCACTCGATCGCCATGTCTGTTTGCCACAGTTTTCCCGGTGGTGCCGCACCCGGGCTCGCCCCGGCTGACGCAGTTTTCGCGCCGCCCCGGCTGACGCGGTTTCGTGCCGCCCCGGCAGACGCGGTTTTCGCGCCGCCCCGGCTGACGCGGTTTCGTGCCGCCCCGGCAGACGCAGTTCGGACTTAGCACTTTTCGGCTGTGCCTGGCTGGCGGCCCACTCACTCGATCGCCATGTCTGTTTGCCACAGTTTTCCCGGTGGTGCCGCACCCGGGCTCGCCCCGGCAGACGCGTTTTTTTTTTTTTCTTTCGCCCCGGCTGACGCAGTTTTCGCGCCGCCCCGGCTGACGCGGTTTCGTGCCGCCCCGGCAGACGCGGTTTTTTGCGCCGCCCCGGCTGACGCGGTTTTTGCCGCCCCGGCTGACGCAGTTCGGACTTAGCACTTTTCGGCTGTGCCTGGCTGGCGGCCCACTCACTCGATCGCCATGTCTGTTTGCCACAGTTTTCCCGGTGGTGCCGCACCCGGGCTCGCCCCGGCTGACGCAGTTTTCGCGCCGCCCCGGCTGACGCGGTTTCGTGCCGCCCCGGCAGACGCGGTTTTCGCGCCGCCCCGGCTGACGCGGTTTCGTGCCGCCCCGGCAGACGCAGTTCGGACTTAGCACTTTTCGGCTGTGCCTGGCTGGCGGCCCACTCACTCGATCGCCATGTCTGTTTGCCACAGTTTTCCCGGTGGTGCCGCACCCGGGCTCGCCCCGGCTGACGCAGTTTTCGCGCCGCCCCGGCTGACGCGGTTTCGTGCCGCCCCGGCAGACGCGGTTTTCGCGCCGCCCCGGCTGACGCGGTTTCGTGCCGCCCCGGCAGACGCAGTTCGGACTTAGCACTTTTCGGCTGTGCCTGGCTGGCGGCCCACTCACTCGATCGCCATGTCTGTTTGCCACAGTTTTCCCGGTGGTGCCGCACCCGGGCTCGCCCCGGCAGACGCGTTTTTTTTTTTCTTTCGCCCCGGCTGACGCAGTTTTCGCGCCGCCCCGGCTGACGCGGTTTCGTGCCGCCCCGGCAGACGCGGTTTTTTTGCGCCGCCCCGGCTGACGCGGTTTTTGCCGCCCCGGCTGACGCAGTTCGGACTTGGCACTTTTTGGCTGAGCCTGGCTGGTGGCCCACTCACTCGATCGCCATGTCTGTTAGCCACAGTTTTCCCGGTGGTGCCGCACCCGGGCTCGCCCCGGCTGACGCAGTTTTCGCGCCGCCCCGGCAGACGCGGTTTTCGCGCCGCCCCGGCTGACGCGGTTTTTGCCGCCCCGGCTGACGCAGTTCGGACTTGGCACTTTTTGGGCTGAGCCTGGCTGGCGGCCCACTCACTCGATCGCCATGTCTGTTTGCCACAGTCTTCCCGGTGGTGCCGCACCCGGGCTCGCCCCGGCAGACGCGTTTTTTTTTTCTTTCGCCCCGGCAGACGTGGTTCCCCCCCCCCCCCCCTTTTCGCTCGCCCCGGCTGACGAGGTTTTCGCGCCGCCCCGGCTGACGCGGTTTTTGCGTCGCCCCGGCTGACACGGTTCGGACTTTGCACTTTTCGGCTGTGCCTGGCTGGCGGCCCACTCACTCGATCGCCATGTCTGTTTGCCACAGTTTTCCCGGTGGTGCCGCACCCGGGCTTGCCCCGGCAGACGCGTTTTTTTTTTTTTCTTTTCGCCCCGGCTGACGCAGTTTTCGCCCCGCCCCGGCTGACGCGGTTTCGTGCCGCCCCGGCAGACGCGGTTTTTTGCGCCGCCCCGGCTGACGCGGTTTTTGCCGCCCCGGCTGACGCAGTTCGGACTTTGCACTTTTTGGCTGAGCCTGGCTGGCGGCCCACTCACTCGATCGCCATGTCTGTTTGCCACAGTTTTCCCGGTGGTGCCGCACCCGGGCTCGCCCCGGCAGACGCGTTTTTTTTTTTCCTTCGCCCCGGCAGACGTGGTTCCCCCCCCCCCCTCCGTCTTTCTTTTTGTTTTTTTTTTTCGCCGCGGCTGAAGTGGATTTTTCGGTGCCTCGACGCCCCGGTAGTCGCGGTTTTTCCGTTTCCGCACGGCCCCGGCTGACGCTGCTCGGTCACAGTCGCCTTTTGTGAGGATTGCAGACTTCTTGAGCGCGGGTGTTTTTTTTTGTTGTTGTTGTTGTTTTATTACGCATTCGCTCCAGCAGACGCTGTTTAGACTTTTTGTTTCCTCTTTTATCCTGCGACGAGGTGACGAGGTTTATTCGGTGCCCCGCCGCCCCGGCTGAAGTGATTTTTCCTGTCCCGTGCCGCCCCGGCTGACGCGGTTGGGACTTCGCGTTTGTTCGGCCGCCACGGGTTTTGGCGCACTCGCTCGGTTGCTTGTTGTTGCCACTTGTTGCGAACCCAGGTTTCTTGAGCGAGCGCGGGCGTTTTTTCTTCCTTTCTTTCTTTGTTCTATGTGTTAGCGAATCGGCCTTTAATATCACACGAGGACTCACAACCAACAATTTTCAGTTTGAAGTGTAAAAAATCTGCAGGTGTTGACGTAACTGACTTGCCCCGTACCCTTGAGTACATCCATGAAGTTCTCGTAGTACTACTAAATCGCATTATTCCAAGTGGAGAAATTCCCATAAACTTGCAAACCTCTACACGAAAATCGGTGCGCGTGATAAAGTTGAAAATTATCGTCCGATATCAAATGTGCCTTCTATAACACAAATTCTAGGAAAAAAAAAAAAAAACACTTGTTCGCCGTTTTCTGCGCCGTGACTGGCAGCACTCCGGCGAAGCGAAACGGGGTCGATTCGAGCACGATATCGGCGTCTTTCGACGTGCTCGCCGGCGACCGTCGCACGAGTACGTCGCACGAGCGCGTCTGCCGGGGCGCCGTTTGCGAAGCCGACGCAAAAGTGGGAACCGCCGCTCGGATGATCGCCGCTTTCGGCAGAGTGAGTGTTGGCACTCCGGGGAAGCGAAACAGCGTGAATGCGCCCACGAAATCGGCGTATTTTGAAGTGCCCGCCGGCGACCGTCGCACGAGTACGGTAAACCGCGTCAGCCGGGGCGTAGTTCGGGACGCCGACGAAAAAGTGGGAAGCGCAACTCGGATCTTCGCCGTTTTTGCAGGAGTGAGTGGCGGCCCTCCTGCGAGACCAAGAAGCATCGATTCGTGCACGAATTCGGCGCCTTTCGACGTGATCGCCGGCGACCGTCGCTCGAGTAGGGCAAACCGCGTCTGCCGGGGCGGGCTTCGGGACGCCGATGCGAAAGTGGGAAACGCTGCTCGGATGTTCGCCGTTTTTGGCCGAGTGAGTGCTGGCACTCGGGCGAAGCCAAACGGGGCCGATTACGGCACGATATCGGCGTCTTTCGACGTGCCCGGCGGCGACCGTCGCACGAGTACGGTAAACCGCGTCAGCCCGGGCGGAGTTCGGGACGCCGATGCGAAAGTGGAGAACGCCGCTCGGATCTTCGCCGTTTTTGGAGGAGTGAGTGGCGGCACTCCGGAGAAGCCAAGGAGCGCCAATTAGCGCACGATATCGGCGTCTTTCGACGCGCTCGCCGGCGACCGTCGAACGAGTAGGGCAAACCGCGTCTGCCGGGGCGGGGTTTACGACGCCGACGCAAAAGTGGGAACCGCCGCTCGGATGTTGGCCGTTTTTGGCAGAGTGAGTGCTGGCACACCGGCGACGCGAAAGAGCGCGAAAGCGCCCACGAAAGTGGCGTATTTGGACGTGCTTGACGGCGACCGCTGCAGGAGTACGAAAAACCACGTCAGCCGGGGCGAGCGACCCACGGCGGTCTGGGTGCTTATCGCTGCTATTATAGGGGCACCCCGGCAGACGCAGAAAAAAAAAATTTTTTTTCGACCTTCTTTTTTGCTGGTCGAGCTCGGGTAACCCAGGTCGCAATGGGAGCCGCGCACGAAAGCGGCGTCGCGAGACGCGTTCGCGGTCGCTAGTCGCACGAGCTCGGCAACCGCGTCAGCCGGCGCGGAGTTCGGGATGCCGACGGCTAAGTGGGTACCGCTGCTCGGATGTTCGCCGTTTTTGGCCGAGTGAGTGCTGGCACTCCGGCGAAGCGAAACGGGGCCGATTCGGGCACGATATCGGCGTATTTCGACGTGCTCGCCGGCGACCGTCGCACGAGTACGGCAAAGCGCGTCTGCCGGGGCGAGGTTTGCGATGCCGACGAAAAAGTGGGAAGCGCCGCTCGGATCTTCGCCGTTTTTGCAGGAGTGAGTGGCGGCCCTCCTGCGAGACCAAGAAGCATCGACTCGCGCACGATATCGGTGTCTTTCGACGTGCCCGCCGGCCACCGCCGCACGAGTACGGCAAACCGCGTATGCCGGGGCGGGGTTGGCGACGCCGACGCAAAAGTGGGAACCGCCACTAGGATGTTCGCCGTTTTTGGCAGAGTGAGTGCTGGCACACCGGCGACGCGAAAGAGCGCGAAAGCGCCCACGAAAGTGGCGTATTTGGACGTGCTTGACGGCGACCGCTGCAGGAGTACGAAAAACCACGTCAGCCGGGGCGAGCGACCCACGGCGGTCTGGGTGCTTATCGCTGCTATTATAGGGGCACCCCGGCAGACGCAGAAAAAAAAAATTTTTTTTCGACCTTCTTTTTTGCTGGTCGAGCTCGGGTAACCCAGGTCGCAATGGGAGCCGCGCACGAAAGCGGCGTCGCGAGACGCGTTCGCGGTCGCTAGTCGCACGAGCTCGGCAACCGCGTCAGCCGGCGCGGAGTTCGGGATGCCGACGGCTAAGTGGGTACCGCTGCTCGGATGTTCGCCGTTTTTGGCCGAGTGAGTGCTGGCACTCCGGCGAAGCGAAACGGGGCCGATTCGGGCACGATATCGGCGTATTTCGACGTGCTCGCCGGCGACCGTCGCACGAGTACGGCAAAGCGCGTCTGCCGGGGCGAGGTTTGCGATGCCGACGAAAAAGTGGGAAGCGCCGCTCGGATCTTCGCCGTTTTTGCAGGAGTGAGTGGCGGCCCTCCTGCGAGACCAAGAAGCATCGACTCGCGCACGATATCGGTGTCTTTCGACGTGCCCGCCGGCCACCGCCGCACGAGTACGGCAAACCGCGTATGCCGGGGCGGGGTTGGCGACGCCGACGCAAAAGTGGGAACCGCCACTAGGATGTTCGCCGTTTTTGGCAGAGTGAGTGCTGGCACTCCGGCGAAGCGAAAGAGCGCGAATGCGCCCACGAAAGTGGCGTGTTTGGACGTGCTTGACGACGACCACCGCAGGAAAACGAAAAACCACGTCAGCCGGGGCGAGCGACCCATGGCGGTCTGGGTGCTTATCGCTGCTATTATAGGGGCACCCCGGCAGACGCAAAAAAAAAAAAAATTTTTTTCGACATTCTTTCTTGCTCGTCGACCTCGGGTGACCCAGGTCGCAGTGGGAGCCGCGCACGAAAGCGGCGTCGCGAGACGGCTTCGCGGTCGCTAGTCGCACGAGCTCGGCAACCGCGTCTGCCGGGGCGGAGTTCGGGACGCCGACGGCTAAGTGGGAACCGCCGCTCGGATGTTCGCCGTTTGTGGCCGAGTGAGTGCTGGCACTCCGGCGAAGCCAAACGGGGCCGATTCCGGCACGATATCGGCGTCTTTCTACGTGCTCGCCGGCGACCGTCGCACGAGTACGGCAAAGTGCGTCTGCCGGGGCGGGGTTTGCGACGCGTACGCAATAGTGAGAACCGTCGCTCGGATGTTCGTCGTCTTTCGCCGAGCCAGTGCTGGCACTCCGGCGAAGCCGAACGGAGCCGATTCGGGCACGATATCGGCGTCTTTCCACGTGCTCGCCGGCGACCGTCGCACGAGTACGGTAAACCGCGTCAGCCGGGGCGGAGTTCGGGACGCCGATGCGAAAGTGGGAAGCGCCGCTCGGATCTTCGCCGTTTTTGGAGGAGTCAGTGGCGGCACTCCGGTGAAGCCAAGGTGCGCCAATTCGCGCACGATATCGGCGTCTTTCGACGTGCCCGCCGGCCACCGTCGCACGAGTACGGCAAACCTCGTCTGCCGGGGCGGGGTTTGCGACGCCGACGCAAAAGTGGGAACCGCCGCTCGGATGTTCGCCGTTTTTGGCAGAGTGAGTGCTGGCACTCCGGCGAAGCGAAAGAGCGTGAATGCGCCCACGAAAGTAGCGTATTTGGACGTGCTTGACGGCGACCGCCGCAGGAGTACGAAAAACCACGTCAGCCGGGGCGAGCGACCCACGGCGGTCTGGGTGCTTATCGCTGCTATTATAGGGGCACCCCGGCAGACGCAGAAAGAAAAAAAAAAAAAAATGGGGACATGGCGTGCGTCACCGTGCGGCTTCGCAGCGTTGCCGAAGTCGCCGAGCCCTTCGACTGAGCCGAACGGCGGACAGGGAACGTTGGTCGGCCGTTCTAACCTGTCGGTGCCACGCCGAGACGTCGTTAAGGAAAACCGCGTCGTGGGCCTCTACGACGCCGTCGAGTCGTTGTACGTTTGGTGTCCAGCGTGTCGGCGGCGAGTAGCGGACACGTCGTTCACGACTTCGGTCTTTCGCAGTCGACGCGAACTTGCGGAGAGTCGTGGTGCCTCACGTTTTCGGCAGAAACCGCGGCGGAATTTTCCCGTGCGTGCGCGCACGACCTCGGTGCTGTGCCGTCAGCGTAGTGTTGCACAAACTCGTGGCCTACCCAAGGTGCGGTACGTTTGCGGCCGTATCCTCGGTGGGAATTTCGTGAGTAGGGTCGCAAATTCTACGACCTCGGCGGGTTTGAGAGCGACGTAGACTTGTGGCACGCTCAACGTGCCACACGTTTCGGGGCACACCCGCGGTGAAATTTTCTCGAGTACGCTCGTATTAGTGCCCAAGGAGGTCTGGGTACTTATCGCTGCTATTATGTGGGGGTTCTCGTGAGCGGCGTACGCGAAAGCGACCGGGTGTCTGATATGCGGCGGGCTTCGGCCTCGTCAAGCGTGTCCTCGGGTCTGCTCCAGGGGAATCCACGGCAGTCGTCTGCAGCCTCATCCGCTTGATGCGTTAGGGGCTGGTTGTCGGACGGTGCCGTTTTACCACGATATCGAGGTGTGTTCCGTGTCGTCCTCGGGCGATTCAGATGCGAAAGCGCCGAAGACGCGGGCGTGACCCGTCGTCTGGCGGCTTTGCAGTCTCGGCTCCGTTGCTAGTTCCGGCCGGTCCACCGACAGTGCAGCGGGCTTGGGCAACCCGCACGGCGCGACCGAGTCGATGCAACGAAAAAGAGCGAGCATGAACGTGCTTCTTGCCGCACGGCTCCCACTCGTCTTTCGGGAAGGTTGTGCCGTAGCGAGCTCGAACGCCGTCATCTCGGAGTGCAAAATAAGCGTGTTGGGGCGCCTGAAGGTGGCCTCCGCCGCACACAGACTGCGTCCGGCCCGCCGAAGGCGAGGACGGACGCGCAGTCGAACGATTACCTGGTTGATCCTGCCAGTAATCATATGCTTGTCTCAAAGATTAAGCCATGCATGTCTAAGTACATGCCGAAATAAGGCGAAACCGCGAATGGCTCATTAAATCAGTTATGGTTCCTTAGATCGTTTCTTCCTACTTGGATAACTGTGGCAATTCTAGAGCTAATACATGCAGTGAGCCTGGAGCCCTTTGGGTAACGGGTGCTTTTATTAGACCAAGATCGATCGGGTTTCGGCCCGTATTGTGTGGTGACTCTGGATAACTTTGTGCTGATCGCATGGCCACGAGCCGGCGACGTTTCTTTCAAGTGTCTGCCTTATCAACTTTCGATGGTAGGTTACTTGCTTACCATGGTTGTTACGGGTAACGGAGAATCAGGGTTCGATTCCGGAGAGGGAGCCTGAGAAACGGCTACCACATCCAAGGAAGGCAGCAGGCGCGCAAATTACCCACTCCCGGCACGGGGAGGTAGTGACGAAAAATAACAATACGGGACTCTTTTGAGGCCCCGTAATTGAAATGAGTACACTCTAAATCCTTTAACGAGGATCAATTGGAGGGCAAGTCTGGTGCCAGCAGCCGCGGTAATTCCAGCTCCAATAGCGTATACTAAAGCTGCTGCGGTTAAAAAGCTCGTAGTTGGATCTCAGTTCCAGACGAGTAGTGCATCTACCCGATGCGACGGCTCGGACTGAACATCATGCCGGTTCTTTCTTGGTGCACTTCATTGTGTGCCTCGAGATGGCCGGTGCTTTTACTTTGAAAAAATTAGAGTGCTCAACGCAGGCGAGTCGCCTGAATAAACTTGCATGGAATAATAGAACAAGACCTCGTTTCTGTTCTGTTGGTTTTTGGAATACGAGGTAATGATTAAGAGGGACGGACGGGGGCATTCGTATTGCGGCGCTAGAGGTGAAATTCTTGGACCGTCGCAAGACGAACTACTGCGAAAGCATTTGCCAAGAATGTTTTCATTGATCAAGAACGAAAGTCAGAGGTTCGAAGGCGATCAGATACCGCCCTAGTTCTGACCATAAACGATGCCAACCAGCGATCCGCCTGAGTTACTCAAATGACTCGGCGGGCAGCTTCCGGGAAACCAAAGTATTTGGGTTCCGGGGGAAGTATGGTTGCAAAGCTGAAACTTAAAGGAATTGACGGAAGGGCACCACCAGGAGTGGAGCCTGCGGCTTAATTTGACTCAACACGGGAAAACTTACCCGGCCCGGACACTGGGAGGATTGACAGATTGAGAGCTCTTTCTTGATTCGGTGGATGGTGGTGCATGGCCGTTCTTAGTTGGTGGAGCGATTTGTCTGGTTAATTCCGATAACGAACGAGACTCTAGCCTATTAAATAGGTGCGGGGTTCCCAGCACCTTACAACCTTCTTAGAGGGACAAGCGGCTCCTAGCCGCACGAAACAGAGCAATAACAGGTCTGTGATGCCCTTAGATGTCCGGGGCCGCACGCGCGCTACACTGAAGGAAGCAGCGTGTCTTTATCCCTGTCTGAAAAGACTGGGTAACCCGTGGAACTTCTTTCGTGATTGGGATAGGGGCTTGCAATTGTTCCCCTTGAACGAGGAATTCCCAGTAAGCGCGAGTCATAAGCTCGCGTTGATTACGTCCCTGCCCTTTGTACACACCGCCCGTCGCTACTACCGATTGAATGATTTAGTGAGGTCTTCGGACCGATGTCCGGCGCGGCCTTTCGGTTGCGCCGGTCTGTTGGAAAGATGACCAAACTTGATCATTTAGAGGAAGTAAAAGTCGTAACAAGGTTTCCGTAGGTGAACCTGCGGAAGGATCATTAACGGATTGTGAAGGGTGAGCGCCTCAGCTGCGTCTGCGCCCGACACTTTCTGCCGCTGACCCCGTTTGGACGCGGGGTCGGCTTTTCCCCACGGGGCTGCCTGAATGTGGAGCGGCACCCCGTGACAAATTGTTGCGCCCAGCGGACGCCAACACCGCGACCTTGGACGGTCGGCCAGGTGGCGGACGCGGGTACAAACGGCGCAACGCACTCATAGGTCGGCTTTCGACCCGCCACTGCACCGTGGCTCGAAGCGCTCGAAATGCGCGACCCGACCGCTGCGGGACCGCCTAGTACTGTAAACAGGAGCGGCGGAGCGCGAACGGCGAGTCGTGGTTACGTCGGTAGAAGGCGAGGCTGCGCGTTCCCGAAACGCCAGCCGAGTGCCCTCCCGACCGTTCGAGCGTGCAAGAACGAGACCCGACAATCGCGCGGCGACTGCCAAGTACGAGAGGAACGGCACAAGCGTCGGCGGTCGGTCAAGGAACTGGCGATGTGACGGGTCCGCTGTGCACCAGTGCATACCGTCCCGCCGTCCGCGGCAAGCGCCTCCGCGTCCTCGGGTGACGGAGGCTGCCGGTCGGTTCTTGCAGGCGAGGGATCTCGCTGGCACCGGTTCGCGTTGACGCGCGGCCGGTCATGGCACGGCGATGCGACGGCCGAGGTGCGCAGTACTCGATGGAGGAACCGCACGCTCCGATGACCGTCCCGCCCTCCGCGGCGTATGCGTACCGACCGTAATGGTTGCAGCAGCGCCGGCCGGCTTTTGAATTCGCCACACGAAACACGGTGCGAGATCGCGGTTAGGGGAGCGTCGACGTTGCCAGGCGTTTTGCTTGCTGCCGAGGGAAAGGCGGCACGGCCACGTCGCGCTCGTCGCGATTAGCGGGTCTGCGCGCTTTGGGAAGGTGCCGCAACGACTTGCCGAAAGAGGAAGCACGGAAGAACGAGGGACTTGGACGTCCCGACAATTGAACGCACTTGCGGCCAGGCCCTTGCTGGCTTCGTTCTTCCGCCTCGAGTAGGCTCGTACGCGGCTCCGGCGCCGAAAGTGGTCCTTGGCACCGACTTCGGTGGACGTGGGAAGTGCCGCGCAAGTACGGCGCGCCTGGCTCCACCTGTTGGCTAAAGTAGGCAGCCGGATCGGCATTTTGGTGTGCGGTGGCAAACCGTGGATGCGAAAAAAGCTTGTGCGATTTCGTGGAACAAAAAGCGGGGGTCCCCCTTTTTATGCGGAGGAGACCGACCCGCCTGCCGTGGTGAACCGCGACGCCACGGTAAAAACGGGAGAGGCTTGTCGATGGGACCGTGCATCCCGCGCTCCACGGAGGCCGGGAGGCGGCCGCCCGAGGAAATGTGTAGCCGTCGAGGCCCGCATCTGCGTGCACTCTTATCCAAATGGGTGTACCGCAGGCATTTTCTGGTTAGGCGGGCCAATGAGAGCGAGCACACAACGATACCTACGGGTCCGGCTTGGAGAACCGGCTTCGACGCCTCCCGAGTATTTATAGAGGGGTGGACCACGAAAGCACTCGCAAGTAGCGAAAGCGAAACGCCGTCCGAAACA
>NW_027464761.1:277500-290000 GCF_043290135.1 Rhipicephalus microplus | reverse complement strand
ATGTCTGTTTGCCACAGTTTTCCCGGTGGTGCCGCACCCGGGCTCGCCCCGGCTGACGCAGTTTTCGCGCCGCCCCGGCTGACGCGGTTTCGTGCCGCCCCGGCAGACGCGGTTTTCGCGCCGCCCCGGCTGACGCGGTTTTTGCGTCGCCCCGGCTGACACGGTTCGGACTTTGCACTTTTCGGCTGTGCCTGGCTGGCGGCCCACTCACTCGATCGCCATGTCTGTTTGCCACAGTTTTCCCGGTGGTGCCGCACCCGGGCTCGCCCCGGCTGACGCAGTTTTCGCGCCGCCCCGGCTGACGCGGTTTCGTGCCGCCCCGGCAGACGCGGTTTTCGCGCCGCCCCGGCTGACGCGGTTTCGTGCCGCCCCGGCAGACGCAGTTCGGACTTAGCACTTTTCGGCTGTGCCTGGCTGGCGGCCCACTCACTCGATCGCCATGTCTGTTTGCCACAGTTTTCCCGGTGGTGCCGCACCCGGGCTCGCCCCGGCTGACGCAGTTTTCGCGCCGCCCCGGCTGACGCGGTTTCGTGCCGCCCCGGCAGACGCGGTTTTCGCGCCGCCCCGGCTGACGCGGTTTCGTGCCGCCCCGGCAGACGCAGTTCGGACTTAGCACTTTTCGGCTGTGCCTGGCTGGCGGCCCACTCACTCAATCGCCATGTCTGTTTGCCACAGTTTTCCCGGTGGTGCCGCACCCGGGCTCGCCCCGGCTGACGCAGTTTTCGCGCCGCCCCGGCTGACGCGGTTTCGTGCCGCCCCGGCAGACGCGGTTTTCGCGCCGCCCCGGCTGACGCGGTTTCGTGCCGCCCCGGCAGACGCAGTTCGGACTTAGCACTTTTCGGCTGTGCCTGGCTGGCGGCCCACTCACTCGATCGCCATGTCTGTTTGCCACAGTTTTCCCGGTGGTGCCGCACCCGGGCTCGCCCCGGCAGACGCGTTTTTTTTTTCTTTCGCCCCGGCTGACGCAGTTTTCGCGCCGCCCCGGCTGACGCGGTTTCGTGCCGCCCCGGCAGACGCGGTTTTTTGCGCCGCCCCGGCTGACGCGGTTTTTGCCGCCCCGGCTGACGCAGTTCGGACTTAGCACTTTTCGGCTGTGCCTGGCTGGCGGCCCACTCACTCGATCGCCATGTCTGTTTGCCACAGTTTTCCCGGTGGTGCCGCACCCGGGCTCGCCCCGGCTGACGCAGTTTTCGCGCCGCCCCGGCTGACGCGGTTTCGTGCCGCCCCGGCAGACGCGGTTTTCGCGCCGCCCCGGCTGACGCGGTTTCGTGCCGCCCCGGCAGACGCAGTTCGGACTTAGCACTTTTCGGCTGTGCCTGGCTGGCGGCCCACTCACTCGATCGCCATGTCTGTTTGCCACAGTTTTCCCGGTGGTGCCGCACCCGGGCTCGCCCCGGCTGACGCAGTTTTCGCGCCGCCCCGGCTGACGCGGTTTCGTGCCGCCCCGGCAGACGCGGTTTTCGCGCCGCCCCGGCTGACGCGGTTTCGTGCCGCCCCGGCAGACGCAGTTCGGACTTAGCACTTTTCGGCTGTGCCTGGCTGGCGGCCCACTCACTCGATCGCCATGTCTGTTTGCCACAGTTTTCCCGGTGGTGCCGCACCCGGGCTCGCCCCGGCAGACGCGTTTTTTTTTTTTCTTTCGCCCCGGCTGACGCAGTTTTCGCGCCGCCCCGGCTGACGCGGTTTCGTGCCGCCCCGGCAGACGCGGTTTTTTTGCGCCGCCCCGGCTGACGCGGTTTTTGCCGCCCCGGCTGACGCAGTTCGGACTTGGCACTTTTTGGCTGAGCCTGGCTGGTGGCCCACTCACTCGATCGCCATGTCTGTTAGCCACAGTTTTCCCGGTGGTGCCGCACCCGGGCTCGCCCCGGCTGACGCAGTTTTCGCGCCGCCCCGGCAGACGCGGTTTTCGCGCCGCCCCGGCTGACGCGGTTTTTGCCGCCCCGGCTGACGCAGTTCGGACTTGGCACTTTTTGGGCTGAGCCTGGCTGGCGGCCCACTCACTCGATCGCCATGTCTGTTTGCCACAGTCTTCCCGGTGGTGCCGCACCCGGGCTCGCCCCGGCAGACGCGTTTTTTTTTTCTTTCGCCCCGGCAGACGTGGTTCCCCCCCCCCCCCCCTTTTCGCTCGCCCCGGCTGACGAGGTTTTCGCGCCGCCCCGGCTGACGCAGTTTTCGCGCCGCCCCGGCTGACGCGGTTTCGTGCCGCCCCGGCTGACGCGGTTTTCGCGCCGCCCCGGCTGACGCGGTTTTTGCGTCGCCCCGGCTGACACGGTTCGGACTTTGCACTTTTCGGCTGTGCCTGGCTGGCGGCCCACTCACTCGATCGCCATGTCTGTTTGCCACAGTTTTCCCGGTGGTGCCGCACCCGGGCTCGCCCCGGCTGACGCAGTTTTCGCGCCGCCCCGGCAGACGCGGTTTTCGCGCCGCCCCGGCTGACGCGGTTTCGTGCCGCCCCGGCAGACGCAGTTCGGACTTAGCACTTTTCGGCTGTGCCTGGCTGGCGGCCCACTCACTCGATCGCCATGTCTGTTTGCCACAGTTTTCCCGGTGGTGCCGCACCCGGGCTCGCCCCGGCTGACGCAGTTTTCGCGCCGCCCCAGCTGACGCGGTTTCGTGCCGCCCCGGCAGACGCGGTTTTCGCGCCGCCCCGGCTGACGCGGTTTCGTGCCGCCCCGGCAGACGCAGTTCGGACTTAGCACTTTTCGGCTGTGCCTGGCTGGCGGCCCACTCACTCGATCGCCATGTCTGTTTGCCACAGTTTTCCCGGTGGTGCCGCACCCGGGCTCGCCCCGGCAGACGCGTTTTTTTTTTTTTCTTTCGCCCCGGCTGACGCAGTTTTCGCGCCGCCCCGGCTGACGCGGTTTCGTGCCGCCCCGGCAGACGCGGTTTTTTGCGCCGCCCCGGCTGACGCGGTTTTTGCCGCCCCGGCTGACGCAGTTCGGACTTAGCACTTTTCGGCTGTGCCTGGCTGGCGGCCCACTCACTCGATCGCCATGTCTGTTTGCCACAGTTTTCCCGGTGGTGCCGCACCCGGGCTCGCCCCGGCTGACGCAGTTTTCGCGCCGCCCCGGCTGACGCGGTTTCGTGCCGCCCCGGCAGACGCGGTTTTCGCGCCGCCCCGGCTGACGCGGTTTCGTGCCGCCCCGGCAGACGCAGTTCGGACTTAGCACTTTTCGGCTGTGCCTGGCTGGCGGCCCACTCACTCGATCGCCATGTCTGTTTGCCACAGTTTTCCCGGTGGTGCCGCACCCGGGCTCGCCCCGGCTGACGCAGTTTTCGCGCCGCCCCGGCTGACGCGGTTTCGTGCCGCCCCGGCAGACGCGGTTTTCGCGCCGCCCCGGCTGACGCGGTTTCGTGCCGCCCCGGCAGACGCAGTTCGGACTTAGCACTTTTCGGCTGTGCCTGGCTGGCGGCCCACTCACTCGATCGCCATGTCTGTTTGCCACAGTTTTCCCGGTGGTGCCGCACCCGGGCTCGCCCCGGCAGACGCGTTTTTTTTTTTCTTTCGCCCCGGCTGACGCAGTTTTCGCGCCGCCCCGGCTGACGCGGTTTCGTGCCGCCCCGGCAGACGCGGTTTTTTTGCGCCGCCCCGGCTGACGCGGTTTTTGCCGCCCCGGCTGACGCAGTTCGGACTTGGCACTTTTTGGCTGAGCCTGGCTGGTGGCCCACTCACTCGATCGCCATGTCTGTTAGCCACAGTTTTCCCGGTGGTGCCGCACCCGGGCTCGCCCCGGCTGACGCAGTTTTCGCGCCGCCCCGGCAGACGCGGTTTTCGCGCCGCCCCGGCTGACGCGGTTTTTGCCGCCCCGGCTGACGCAGTTCGGACTTGGCACTTTTTGGGCTGAGCCTGGCTGGCGGCCCACTCACTCGATCGCCATGTCTGTTTGCCACAGTCTTCCCGGTGGTGCCGCACCCGGGCTCGCCCCGGCAGACGCGTTTTTTTTTTCTTTCGCCCCGGCAGACGTGGTTCCCCCCCCCCCCCCCTTTTCGCTCGCCCCGGCTGACGAGGTTTTCGCGCCGCCCCGGCTGACGCAGTTTTCGCGCCGCCCCGGCTGACGCGGTTTCGTGCCGCCCCGGCTGACGCGGTTTTCGCGCCGCCCCGGCTGACGCGGTTTTTGCGTCGCCCCGGCTGACACGGTTCGGACTTTGCACTTTTCGGCTGTGCCTGGCTGGCGGCCCACTCACTCGATCGCCATGTCTGTTTGCCACAGTTTTCCCGGTGGTGCCGCACCCGGGCTTGCCCCGGCAGACGCGTTTTTTTTTTTCCTTCGCCCCGGCAGACGTGGTTCCCCCCCCCCCTCCGTCTTTCTTTTTGTTTTTTTTTTTCGCCGCGGCTGAAGTGGATTTTTCGGTGCCTCGACGCCCCGGTAGTCGCGGTTTTTCCGTTTCCGCACGGCCCCGGCTGACGCTGCTCGGTCACAGTCGCCTTTTGTGAGGATTGCAGACTTCTTGAGCGCGGGTGTTTTTTTTTGTTGTTGTTGTTGTTTTATTACGCATTCGCTCCAGCAGACGCTGTTTAGACTTTTTGTTTCCTCTTTTATCCTGCGACGAGGTGACGAGGTTTATTCGGTGCCCCGCCGCCCCGGCTGAAGTGATTTTTCCTGTCCCGTGCCGCCCCGGCTGACGCGGTTGGGACTTCGCGTTTGTTCGGCCGCCACGGGTTTTGGCGCACTCGCTCGGTTGCTTGTTGTTGCCACTTGTTGCGAACCCAGGTTTCTTGAGCGAGCGCGGGCGTTTTTTCTTCCTTTCTTTCTTTGTTCTATGTGTTAGCGAATCGGCCTTTAATATCACACGAGGACTCACAACCAACAATTTTCAGTTTGAAGTGTAAAAAATCTGCAGGTGTTGACGTAACTGACTTGCCCCGTACCCTTGAGTACATCCATGAAGTTCTCGTAGTACTACTAAATCGCATTATTCCAAGTGGAGAAATTCCCATAAACTTGCAAACCTCTACACGAAAATCGGTGCGCGTGATAAAGTTGAAAATTATCGTCCGATATCAAATGTGCCTTCTATAACACAAATTCTAGGAAAAAAAAAAAAAAAACACTTGTTCGCCGTTTTCTGCGCCGTGACTGGCAGCACTCCGGCGAAGCGAAACGGGGTCGATTCGAGCACGATATCGGCGTCTTTCGACGTGCTCGCCGGCGACCGTCGCACGAGTACGTCGCACGAGCGCGTCTGCCGGGGCGCCGTTTGCGAAGCCGACGCAAAAGTGGGAACCGCCGCTCGGATGATCGCCGCTTTCGGCAGAGTGAGTGTTGGCACTCCGGGGAAGCGAAACAGCGTGAATGCGCCCACGAAATCGGCGTATTTTGAAGTGCCCGCCGGCGACCGTCGCACGAGTACGGTAAACCGCGTCAGCCGGGGCGTAGTTCGGGACGCCGACGAAAAAGTGGGAAGCGCAACTCGGATCTTCGCCGTTTTTGCAGGAGTGAGTGGCGGCCCTCCTGCGAGACCAAGAAGCATCGATTCGTGCACGAATTCGGCGCCTTTCGACGTGATCGCCGGCGACCGTCGCTCGAGTAGGGCAAACCGCGTCTGCCGGGGCGGGCTTCGGGACGCCGATGCGAAAGTGGGAAACGCTGCTCGGATGTTCGCCGTTTTTGGCCGAGTGAGTGCTGGCACTCGGGCGAAGCCAAACGGGGCCGATTACGGCACGATATCGGCGTCTTTCGACGTGCCCGGCGGCGACCGTCGCACGAGTACGGTAAACCGCGTCAGCCCGGGCGGAGTTCGGGACGCCGATGCGAAAGTGGAGAACGCCGCTCGGATCTTCGCCGTTTTTGGAGGAGTGAGTGGCGGCACTCCGGAGAAGCCAAGGAGCGCCAATTAGCGCACGATATCGGCGTCTTTCGACGCGCTCGCCGGCGACCGTCGAACGAGTAGGGCAAACCGCGTCTGCCGGGGCGGGGTTTACGACGCCGACGCAAAAGTGGGAACCGCCGCTCGGATGTTGGCCGTTTTTGGCAGAGTGAGTGCTGGCACACCGGCGACGCGAAAGAGCGCGAAAGCGCCCACGAAAGTGGCGTATTTGGACGTGCTTGACGGCGACCGCTGCAGGAGTACGAAAAACCACGTCAGCCGGGGCGAGCGACCCACGGCGGTCTGGGTGCTTATCGCTGCTATTATAGGGGCACCCCGGCAGACGCAGAAAAAAAAAATTTTTTTTCGACCTTCTTTTTTGCTGGTCGAGCTCGGGTAACCCAGGTCGCAATGGGAGCCGCGCACGAAAGCGGCGTCGCGAGACGCGTTCGCGGTCGCTAGTCGCACGAGCTCGGCAACCGCGTCAGCCGGCGCGGAGTTCGGGATGCCGACGGCTAAGTGGGTACCGCTGCTCGGATGTTCGCCGTTTTTGGCCGAGTGAGTGCTGGCACTCCGGCGAAGCGAAACGGGGCCGATTCGGGCACGATATCGGCGTATTTCGACGTGCTCGCCGGCGACCGTCGCACGAGTACGGCAAAGCGCGTCTGCCGGGGCGAGGTTTGCGATGCCGACGAAAAAGTGGGAAGCGCCGCTCGGATCTTCGCCGTTTTTGCAGGAGTGAGTGGCGGCCCTCCTGCGAGACCAAGAAGCATCGACTCGCGCACGATATCGGTGTCTTTCGACGTGCCCGCCGGCCACCGCCGCACGAGTACGGCAAACCGCGTATGCCGGGGCGGGGTTGGCGACGCCGACGCAAAAGTGGGAACCGCCACTAGGATGTTCGCCGTTTTTGGCAGAGTGAGTGCTGGCACACCGGCGACGCGAAAGAGCGCGAAAGCGCCCACGAAAGTGGCGTATTTGGACGTGCTTGACGGCGACCGCTGCAGGAGTACGAAAAACCACGTCAGCCGGGGCGAGCGACCCACGGCGGTCTGGGTGCTTATCGCTGCTATTATAGGGGCACCCCGGCAGACGCAGAAAAAAAAAATTTTTTTTCGACCTTCTTTTTTGCTGGTCGAGCTCGGGTAACCCAGGTCGCAATGGGAGCCGCGCACGAAAGCGGCGTCGCGAGACGCGTTCGCGGTCGCTAGTCGCACGAGCTCGGCAACCGCGTCAGCCGGCGCGGAGTTCGGGATGCCGACGGCTAAGTGGGTACCGCTGCTCGGATGTTCGCCGTTTTTGGCCGAGTGAGTGCTGGCACTCCGGCGAAGCGAAACGGGGCCGATTCGGGCACGATATCGGCGTATTTCGACGTGCTCGCCGGCGACCGTCGCACGAGTACGGCAAAGCGCGTCTGCCGGGGCGAGGTTTGCGATGCCGACGAAAAAGTGGGAAGCGCCGCTCGGATCTTCGCCGTTTTTGCAGGAGTGAGTGGCGGCCCTCCTGCGAGACCAAGAAGCATCGACTCGCGCACGATATCGGTGTCTTTCGACGTGCCCGCCGGCCACCGCCGCACGAGTACGGCAAACCGCGTATGCCGGGGCGGGGTTGGCGACGCCGACGCAAAAGTGGGAACCGCCACTAGGATGTTCGCCGTTTTTGGCAGAGTGAGTGCTGGCACTCCGGCGAAGCGAAAGAGCGCGAATGCGCCCACGAAAGTGGCGTGTTTGGACGTGCTTGACGACGACCACCGCAGGAAAACGAAAAACCACGTCAGCCGGGGCGAGCGACCCATGGCGGTCTGGGTGCTTATCGCTGCTATTATAGGGGCACCCCGGCAGACGCAAAAAAAAAAAAAATTTTTTTCGACATTCTTTCTTGCTCGTCGACCTCGGGTGACCCAGGTCGCAGTGGGAGCCGCGCACGAAAGCGGCGTCGCGAGACGGCTTCGCGGTCGCTAGTCGCACGAGCTCGGCAACCGCGTCTGCCGGGGCGGAGTTCGGGACGCCGACGGCTAAGTGGGAACCGCCGCTCGGATGTTCGCCGTTTGTGGCCGAGTGAGTGCTGGCACTCCGGCGAAGCCAAACGGGGCCGATTCCGGCACGATATCGGCGTCTTTCTACGTGCTCGCCGGCGACCGTCGCACGAGTACGGCAAAGTGCGTCTGCCGGGGCGGGGTTTGCGACGCGTACGCAATAGTGAGAACCGTCGCTCGGATGTTCGTCGTCTTTCGCCGAGCCAGTGCTGGCACTCCGGCGAAGCCGAACGGAGCCGATTCGGGCACGATATCGGCGTCTTTCCACGTGCTCGCCGGCGACCGTCGCACGAGTACGGTAAACCGCGTCAGCCGGGGCGGAGTTCGGGACGCCGATGCGAAAGTGGGAAGCGCCGCTCGGATCTTCGCCGTTTTTGGAGGAGTCAGTGGCGGCACTCCGGTGAAGCCAAGGTGCGCCAATTCGCGCACGATATCGGCGTCTTTCGACGTGCCCGCCGGCCACCGTCGCACGAGTACGGCAAACCTCGTCTGCCGGGGCGGGGTTTGCGACGCCGACGCAAAAGTGGGAACCGCCGCTCGGATGTTCGCCGTTTTTGGCAGAGTGAGTGCTGGCACTCCGGCGAAGCGAAAGAGCGTGAATGCGCCCACGAAAGTAGCGTATTTGGACGTGCTTGACGGCGACCGCCGCAGGAGTACGAAAAACCACGTCAGCCGGGGCGAGCGACCCACGGCGGTCTGGGTGCTTATCGCTGCTATTATAGGGGCACCCCGGCAGACGCAGAAAGAAAAAAAAAAAAAAATGGGGACATGGCGTGCGTCACCGTGCGGCTTCGCAGCGTTGCCGAAGTCGCCGAGCCCTTCGACTGAGCCGAACGGCGGACAGGGAACGTTGGTCGGCCGTTCTAACCTGTCGGTGCCACGCCGAGACGTCGTTAAGGAAAACCGCGTCGTGGGCCTCTACGACGCCGTCGAGTCGTTGTACGTTTGGTGTCCAGCGTGTCGGCGGCGAGTAGCGGACACGTCGTTCACGACTTCGGTCTTTCGCAGTCGACGCGAACTTGCGGAGAGTCGTGGTGCCTCACGTTTTCGGCAGAAACCGCGGCGGAATTTTCCCGTGCGTGCGCGCACGACCTCGGTGCTGTGCCGTCAGCGTAGTGTTGCACAAACTCGTGGCCTACCCAAGGTGCGGTACGTTTGCGGCCGTATCCTCGGTGGGAATTTCGTGAGTAGGGTCGCAAATTCTACGACCTCGGCGGGTTTGAGAGCGACGTAGACTTGTGGCACGCTCAACGTGCCACACGTTTCGGGGCACACCCGCGGTGAAATTTTCTCGAGTACGCTCGTATTAGTGCCCAAGGAGGTCTGGGTACTTATCGCTGCTATTATGTGGGGGTTCTCGTGAGCGGCGTACGCGAAAGCGACCGGGTGTCTGATATGCGGCGGGCTTCGGCCTCGTCAAGCGTGTCCTCGGGTCTGCTCCAGGGGAATCCACGGCAGTCGTCTGCAGCCTCATCCGCTTGATGCGTTAGGGGCTGGTTGTCGGACGGTGCCGTTTTACCACGATATCGAGGTGTGTTCCGTGTCGTCCTCGGGCGATTCAGATGCGAAAGCGCCGAAGACGCGGGCGTGACCCGTCGTCTGGCGGCTTTGCAGTCTCGGCTCCGTTGCTAGTTCCGGCCGGTCCACCGACAGTGCAGCGGGCTTGGGCAACCCGCACGGCGCGACCGAGTCGATGCAACGAAAAAGAGCGAGCATGAACGTGCTTCTTGCCGCACGGCTCCCACTCGTCTTTCGGGAAGGTTGTGCCGTAGCGAGCTCGAACGCCGTCATCTCGGAGTGCAAAATAAGCGTGTTGGGGCGCCTGAAGGTGGCCTCCGCCGCACACAGACTGCGTCCGGCCCGCCGAAGGCGAGGACGGACGCGCAGTCGAACGATTACCTGGTTGATCCTGCCAGTAATCATATGCTTGTCTCAAAGATTAAGCCATGCATGTCTAAGTACATGCCGAAATAAGGCGAAACCGCGAATGGCTCATTAAATCAGTTATGGTTCCTTAGATCGTTTCTTCCTACTTGGATAACTGTGGCAATTCTAGAGCTAATACATGCAGTGAGCCTGGAGCCCTTTGGGTAACGGGTGCTTTTATTAGACCAAGATCGATCGGGTTTCGGCCCGTATTGTGTGGTGACTCTGGATAACTTTGTGCTGATCGCATGGCCACGAGCCGGCGACGTTTCTTTCAAGTGTCTGCCTTATCAACTTTCGATGGTAGGTTACTTGCTTACCATGGTTGTTACGGGTAACGGAGAATCAGGGTTCGATTCCGGAGAGGGAGCCTGAGAAACGGCTACCACATCCAAGGAAGGCAGCAGGCGCGCAAATTACCCACTCCCGGCACGGGGAGGTAGTGACGAAAAATAACAATACGGGACTCTTTTGAGGCCCCGTAATTGAAATGAGTACACTCTAAATCCTTTAACGAGGATCAATTGGAGGGCAAGTCTGGTGCCAGCAGCCGCGGTAATTCCAGCTCCAATAGCGTATACTAAAGCTGCTGCAGTTAAAAAGCTCGTAGTTGGATCTCAGTTCCAGACGAGTAGTGCATCTACCCGATGCGACGGCTCGGACTGAACATCATGCCGGTTCTTTCTTGGTGCACTTCATTGTGTGCCTCGAGATGGCCGGTGCTTTTACTTTGAAAAAATTAGAGTGCTCAACGCAGGCGAGTCGCCTGAATAAACTTGCATGGAATAATAGAACAAGACCTCGTTTCTGTTCTGTTGGTTTTTGGAATACGAGGTAATGATTAAGAGGGACGGACGGGGGCATTCGTATTGCGGCGCTAGAGGTGAAATTCTTGGACCGTCGCAAGACGAACTACTGCGAAAGCATTTGCCAAGAATGTTTTCATTGATCAAGAACGAAAGTCAGAGGTTCGAAGGCGATCAGATACCGCCCTAGTTCTGACCATAAACGATGCCAACCAGCGATCCGCCTGAGTTACTCAAATGACTCGGCGGGCAGCTTCCGGGAAACCAAAGTATTTGGGTTCCGGGGGAAGTATGGTTGCAAAGCTGAAACTTAAAGGAATTGACGGAAGGGCACCACCAGGAGTGGAGCCTGCGGCTTAATTTGACTCAACACGGGAAAACTTACCCGGCCCGGACACTGGGAGGATTGACAGATTGAGAGCTCTTTCTTGATTCGGTGGATGGTGGTGCATGGCCGTTCTTAGTTGGTGGAGCGATTTGTCTGGTTAATTCCGATAACGAACGAGACTCTAGCCTATTAAATAGGTGCGGGGTTCCCAGCACCTTACAACCTTCTTAGAGGGACAAGCGGCTCCTAGCCGCACGAAACAGAGCAATAACAGGTCTGTGATGCCCTTAGATGTCCGGGGCCGCACGCGCGCTACACTGAAGGAAGCAGCGTGTCTTTATCCCTGTCTGAAAAGACTGGGTAACCCGTGGAACTTCTTTCGTGATTGGGATAGGGGCTTGCAATTGTTCCCCTTGAACGAGGAATTCCCAGTAAGCGCGAGTCATAAGCTCGCGTTGATTACGTCCCTGCCCTTTGTACACACCGCCCGTCGCTACTACCGATTGAATGATTTAGTGAGGTCTTCGGACCGATGTCCGGCGCGGCCTTTCGGTTGCGCCGGTCTGTTGGAAAGATGACCAAACTTGATCATTTAGAGGAAGTAAAAGTCGTAACAAGGTTTCCGTAGGTGAACCTGCGGAAGGATCATTAACGGATTGTGAAGGGTGAGCGCCTCAGCTGCGTCTGCGCCCGACACTTTCTGCCGCTGACCCCGTTTGGACGCGGGGTCGGCTTTTCCCCACGGGGCTGCCTGAATGTGGAGCGGCACCCCGTGACAAATTGTTGCGCCCAGCGGACGCCAACACCGCGACCTTGGACGGTCGGCCAGGTGGCGGACGCGGGTACAAACGGCGCAACGCACTCATAGGTCGGCTTTCGACCCGCCACTGCACCGTGGCTCGAAGCGCTCGAAATGCGCGACCCGACCGCTGCGGGACCGCCTAGTACTGTAAACAGGAGCGGCGGAGCGCGAACGGCGAGTCGTGGTTACGTCGGTAGAAGGCGAGGCTGCGCGTTCCCGAAACGCCAGCCGAGTGCCCTCCCGACCGTTCGAGCGTGCAAGAACGAGACCCGACAATCGCGCGGCGACTGCCAAGTACGAGAGGAACGGCACAAGCGTCGGCGGTCGGTCAAGGAACTGGCGATGTGACGGGTCCGCTGTGCACCAGTGCATACCGTCCCGCCGTCCGCGGCAAGCGCCTCCGCGTCCTCGGGTGACGGAGGCTGCCGGTCGGTTCTTGCAGGCGAGGGATCTCGCTGGCACCGGTTCGCGTTGACGCGCGGCCGGTCATGGCACGGCGATGCGACGGCCGAGGTGCGCAGTACTCGATGGAGGAACCGCACGCTCCGATGACCGTCCCGCCCTCCGCGGCGTATGCGTACCGACCGTAATGGTTGCAGCAGCGCCGGCCGGCTTTTGAATTCGCCACACGAAACACGGTGCGAGATCGCGGTTAGGGGAGCGTCGACGTTGCCAGGCGTTTTGCTTGCTGCCGAGGGAAAGGCGGCACGGCCACGTCGCGCTCGTCGCGATTAGCGGGTCTGCGCGCTTTGGGAAGGTGCCGCAACGACTTGCCGAAAGAGGAAGCACGGAAGA
>NW_027464761.1:267500-272500 GCF_043290135.1 Rhipicephalus microplus | reverse complement strand
GTGACCGAGACCACCCGGGTGCCGAAAACCGCACGAGAATCGGCCAAGGAACGCCAAAAATCCGAGTTTTCATCGATGTAAACAGCCTCTTGGCGGCCATTACACAAGGAACACCCAAAACTCGACGATAACAGCAAATCCGCGGCTGATTTCGGCTGAATTCCGGTGCCGGGAGAGTCCTGGGGAGTATCCGAAGATAGGACAGCCAGTTTTGCGCGGGGATCTAGGGCGAAACGTCTGAAAATCGCCGGTTTTCCGACCGAAGTGAGTCCAGTTTCCCGCCAAAACATGGGCGCGGCCATATTGGATTGAGGTCACATTTTCGCCAAAAGTGGAATAACTTTGGAACGAAAGGTCGCAGGAAGACAAAACTGGTATCATTTTGATCAGAAAAAAGTGCTAATAGTGATAGGAAAAAACGCGGTGTTCCTACGTTAACTCTAACACCAAAATCCGGAACCCCCCTATTACCAGGGTTGAAAACCTGCACATTGTGGCCAGGTTGAGCAACTGGATTAAACCAAATTTGGCGGAACTAGGAAATTCTTGCTGAAAACGCTCGGAACCAAGTCCTGGTGCCACAGAACAGCAGAATTATTCTTCTCAGTTCAAGAGGGCCACAAAAGAACAAGGAATTTCAACTTTCCTGACCATTTTCTACAGTTAGACAAAAACAGCAAATCCGAGGCTGGTTTCGGTTCTTTTCTGGAGCCGGCAGTTCTGGAAGTGCTTGAAGACTGGATACACGCTTTTGCTAGTAGTTCTGGGGCGAAACGACAGGAAATTGACATTTTCCGACTGTTCTGAGTTCGGATTCCCGTCAAAATGAGAGGCGGCCATCTTTGATTGAACACTTCACGCCAAAGGTAGAATAACTCCGGAACGAATCCCCGTAGAGAGACAAAACTGGTATCTATCTGTTTAGCGGAAAACGCCAACAGAGACAGGAAAAGTGCGGCGCCTCTACGCTGCCAAGAACACCTAAAACCGGCAACCTCTACTACCAAGGTTGAGGAACATCTCTGGCGATACCAGAACAAGTTAAAAAGGAGTAACTTTCTTCCAGACGGCAAACAACGGCTTCGAAGGCACAAACCCTTCTCTTGGAACACAGCGTGGAGATTAGGAGAAGATGTTGAAACCCAAGGGGATGAGAACGGAAACCCAGAAACAAGGACTGGAGGGAAGAGGACCTCTACAAACGGCAAACCCAGCAGTGGGGCCTACGTCAAAGGTCCTAAAAAACACAGGAAGCAATGACGACTCTGCAATTACAGACCCCACGCAAGGGGCGAAGACAGACAAGATACAGAAGAAGAAGACCAAGAGGGTGGAACAAAAACAAGTGACCAACAAAGAAGAGAAGGCAAAGAAAGAAGAACCACAAGGAGCGATGCCCGCCAAAGCTTCTCTTGAAACAGATTGGTGGAGCCCAACCGAGAATGACCAGGTAGAGGGAGGCAGCCGAGGAACCGAAACCGAAGAAGCTGAAGGAGGAGAGGTCCACCCTCAAACACAAACGGCTGCTAACGAAGGAGCGCTAGACAACTGGGACGAAGACAGAAATTCACAATCGTCACTCCCAACCAGCCGCGGAGAAAAGGGTACAGTTTTGTCTAGACTTTCCAAAGCAGACAAGAACACTATGAGGGCTCTCATTAAAATCTCTACATTGACGGGCGGCGACGAGGCGGTAGCCCAGCAGATTGAAGCGATAATCTCCGAACAAGCTAAATTGAAAAACCTGTTAATGGAACAGGCCCAACAGATTGCGTTCCAAAAAGGCAGGATCGAAGAATTGGAGAAAAGAAGACAAGAAGAACCACTCGAACAAAGGGAAGAGCCAACACAGAGCAACACTCCTGCAACCGAGAGCCGACCAACCTATGCTCTGGTGGTATCTTCCGGAACAATGGAGAAAAAAGAGGTCGCATCGCTTCTGAGGCAGCGGGTGGATCCCCTCGACCTGGGAATCCAAGAAGCAACAATTCGGCCAGGGAGAGAGGGAATTGTCGTGATGACGAAGTCAAAAGAAGACTCAGCTAAGATTCTCCAGTTCATTCAGAAGGACAGAGAACTGAGAAATGTTGAAGCCAAGCTCCCAAAGGAGAACAGGATCCATAAGAAAATAATTGGACTCGAGGATGAAATTGACGAGGTCAATCTCCCAGCCCGAATCGTCAGGCAAAACCGTTTGGTGTGCTCGCCAGAAGACATAACAATAAAGAAGACATGGCCGGGCAAGAGAGGCAAGACAGTGATTCTTGCCCTAAATCGAAGTGCAAACAAAGCAATCGGAAGCCGAACTGCACTGAACATCGGCTGGTCACGATGCCCGATCTTTGATGACATCTTTTGGCCCAGATGCACAAGATGCGCCATGCACGGCCACATTGCTCCCGATTGCGATGGCCCCCAGCGCTGCATTAACTGTGGCCAACGAGGTCACTACCAAAGAGAATGTGAAGCAGAATCGCACTGCAACATCTGCGAGACTGAGGGTCGCACGGAGACAGATCATTCTATGATGTCCAGGGAATGCCCGGTATACATAACAAAGGTACAGGCCGAGAAAGGCAAAATTCTAGCTAGACTAAACTAAGAGTACCCAACACACAGACACAATGGCGAATAGCACTGAAATACAAATAATACAGGTAAATTTAGGCAGGGCATTTAAGGCAAATCAGTCACTAAACAATTTTCAACAAGAAGAAGAATTCGACATATCTGTACTCCAAGAACCATATTCGCTCAACAACAAAATCATAGGGTTTCCGCTAAAGCATAAAGTTATAGCCAACAACAAAGACCCGAAGACAGCCATCATAATACACAAAGAAAATATAACCGCTTTCCCAATTATTATAGAACAAAAACTAATAGCAGTCAAGATAAATAAAGGTGAAAGAGAATTGGTAATTATCAACTGTTACTGTCCTCCGAATGAAAACGTCGAGCTGGCAATGTCAGCAATAGGAAACATTTTACAGAAATTTATAGACATTAACACGATAATAATGGGTGACTTCAACTCAAAACATCAAATTTGGGGAAGCACGGAGACGGATGAGAAAGGTGAAAAAGTATTAGAATTCACAGTATTACACAACCTGACATTATTAAATGCCAAAGAATCACCTCCGACATTTAAAACAAGTAGGGCGAGGGGTTGGATTGACCTCACCATATGTGACGCAAACCTAAACCAGGATATTAAAAGCTGGGAAGTACTTAAAACCTATAATCACAGCGATCACAGATACATTAAAGTTGTTATTAAAAATGAAGAACTTCCAGAGGAATATGGCCTAACGTTAAAAGGGCAAACAAAAGTCATGGAAAAGTTGCAAATTGATCCCTGGTTTGAGGAAGTCCAGGGGAAAATAAACACGAAGGAAAGTATTGAAGAAATAGTGAATACGCTACACGAGAAAATCGAGAAACTTAAGAAGGAATTCAGTAAAAAGAAAAAACCTTCTAAACAAAAACCGAATACTTGGTGGTCAAGAGACCTAGAAATTGAAAGGAAGAGAGTCAGAGCACTACGAAGGAGGTATCAAAAGGCGAAAGGGGATATCAGAGAACAATACAAAAAGGAATACTATAAAGAACATGACACGTATAACAACATGATAGAACAGGCTAAAAACAACAGTTGGAAAACTCTATGTACTAAGGCTACGAAAAATCCATTCATCCTACCGTATAAAATTGCACGAAATAAGATGAAAACCAAGGTTATGTTTAGAAGCATCACAAAAGAAAATGGAGAAGTCACAAAGACTCTTCAGGAAACAATAGAACACATTCTAGGAAATTTATACCCTAACTGCATGGAAAATGACGAGCCAGGACACAGTCAAATACAATCAAGCAACGACACAATAAACAATAACAAACAGGGAGGAAATTGGACATCGGGAGCAGAAATGAGAGAAAGAAATTTACCCAGTGATGACCTCCCATTTACAGAGATTGAAGTAACGCAGATAGTAAAAAATCTGAGGAAAGATGTAACCCCCGGACCAGACAACCTAAAAACTAACCTCATACAAGTGATGTATGAAAGGCATAAGACTTTCTTTGTCAATCTTTTTAATGCATGCTTAAAGCACGGACATTTTCCTCAAAGATGGAAAGAATCTAAAATTATATTGATTCCAAAAGGGAACGGAGAGGACAAATCCGAGGAAAACAAATATCGCCCAATAGCTATTAACTCGATTTTGGGAAAAATATTAGAAAAGCTCATAAAAGATAGAATCTATTATTTCTTGTTTAAAAATCACCATTTTAACAAAAAACAATTTGGATTTACCCATGGGACATCAACAACCACGGCATTGGAAGAAATAATCAAACGAATAAACCAAGCGAAAATTGATAAGCTAAACAGCATGCTAATAGCACTAGATATTAAAAACGCATTCAATTCTATAAAACCCGAAGTAGTTATTCAGAAATTAGAAGAATATAAGTGTCCCAACAACCTAATAAAACTGGCGGACAATATTCTACGGAACAGGAAAATAATCTATGAAACAGATGGAGTAAAAATTAAGAAAACACTAACTTCAGGTTCCCCACAGGGGTCACCTTTAAGCCCACTCTGTTGGAATATAACAATAGGCGACCTATTAGAAACTCAGCTTCAAGAAGGAGTACACATCCAAGCCTTTGCGGACGACGTGGTGTTACACATAAAGTTCCGCTCAAGAAAAGAGGTGGAGGAAAAAGCTACGAAGGCACTAACACTAATAAATCAGTGGGCACATCAAAAAGGAATAACCCTGAATAAGGAAAAATCGGAATATATGATAATCGGAAAGCAGTACATTAGCCATCAACCCCAAATAAAAATCGGACAGGATAAAATCAAAATGGTTAACGAAATGAAAATTCTAGGGGTGGTCTTGGACACAAAACTAACATTCCTCCCACATCTAAAATACTTAAAAAGAAAAGTAGACGAAGTCACGTATAATTTAAGTCGTACA
>NW_027464761.1:247500-262500 GCF_043290135.1 Rhipicephalus microplus | reverse complement strand
TTTTTCCGTGCCGCCCCGGCTGACGCAGTTTTTGCGCCGCCCCGGCTGACGCGGTTTTTGCGCCGCCCCGGCTGACGCGGTTTTCGCGCCGCCCCGGCTGACGCGGTTCGGACTTTGCACTTTTTGGCTCACCCCGGCTGGCGGCCCACTCACTCGATCGCCAGGTCTGTTTGCCCCGGTGGTTCCACCGCCAGGCTTAAGCGCGAACTTTTTTTGTTTGTTTTCTTTTGATTAAGCGCAAGCTTTTTTCTTTGTTTTCTTTTGATTAAGCGCGGGCTTTTTTCTTTGTTTTTTTTTTTATTTCGCCCCGGCAGACGCGGTTTTTGCACCGCCCCGGCTGACGCGGTTTTTGCCGCCCCGGCTGACGCAGTTCGGACTTAGCACTTTTCGGCTGTGCCTGGCTGGCGGCCCACTCACTCGATCGCCATGTCTGTTTGCCACAGTTTTCCCGGTGGTGCCGCACCCGGGCTCGCCCCGGCTGACGCAGTTTTCGCGCCGCCCCGGCTGACGCGGTTTCGTGCCGCCCCGGCAGACGCGGTTTTCGCGCCGCCCCGGCTGACGCGGTTTTTGCGTCGCCCCGGCTGACACGGTTCGGACTTTGCACTTTTCGGCTGTGCCTGGCTGGCGGCCCACTCACTCGATCGCCATGTCTGTTTGCCACAGTTTTCCCGGTGGTGCCGCACCCGGGCTCGCCCCGGCTGACGCAGTTTTCGCGCCGCCCCGGCTGACGCGGTTTCGTGCCGCCCCGGCAGACGCGGTTTTCGCGCCGCCCCGGCTGACGCGGTTTCGTGCCGCCCCGGCAGACGCAGTTCGGACTTAGCACTTTTCGGCTGTGCCTGGCTGGCGGCCCACTCACTCGATCGCCATGTCTGTTTGCCACAGTTTTCCCGGTGGTGCCGCACCCGGGCTCGCCCCGGCTGACGCAGTTTTCGCGCCGCCCCGGCTGACGCGGTTTCGTGCCGCCCCGGCAGACGCGGTTTTCGCGCCGCCCCGGCTGACGCGGTTTCGTGCCGCCCCGGCAGACGCAGTTCGGACTTAGCACTTTTCGGCTGTGCCTGGCTGGCGGCCCACTCACTCAATCGCCATGTCTGTTTGCCACAGTTTTCCCGGTGGTGCCGCACCCGGGCTCGCCCCGGCTGACGCAGTTTTCGCGCCGCCCCGGCTGACGCGGTTTCGTGCCGCCCCGGCAGACGCGGTTTTCGCGCCGCCCCGGCTGACGCGGTTTCGTGCCGCCCCGGCAGACGCAGTTCGGACTTAGCACTTTTCGGCTGTGCCTGGCTGGCGGCCCACTCACTCGATCGCCATGTCTGTTTGCCACAGTTTTCCCGGTGGTGCCGCACCCGGGCTCGCCCCGGCAGACGCGTTTTTTTTTTTCTTTCGCCCCGGCTGACGCAGTTTTCGCGCCGCCCCGGCTGACGCGGTTTCGTGCCGCCCCGGCAGACGCGGTTTTTTGCGCCGCCCCGGCTGACGCGGTTTTTGCCGCCCCGGCTGACGCAGTTCGGACTTAGCACTTTTCGGCTGTGCCTGGCTGGCGGCCCACTCACTCGATCGCCATGTCTGTTTGCCACAGTTTTCCCGGTGGTGCCGCACCCGGGCTCGCCCCGGCTGACGCAGTTTTCGCGCCGCCCCGGCTGACGCGGTTTCGTGCCGCCCCGGCAGACGCGGTTTTCGCGCCGCCCCGGCTGACGCGGTTTTTGCCGCCCCGGCTGACGCAGTTCGGACTTAGCACTTTTCGGCTGTGCCTGGCTGGCGGCCCACTCACTCGATCGCCATGTCTGTTTGCCACAGTTTTCCCGGTGGTGCCGCACCCGGGCTCGCCCCGGCTGACGCAGTTTTCGCGCCGCCCCGGCTGACGCGGTTTCGTGCCGCCCCGGCAGACGCGGTTTTCGCGCCGCCCCGGCTGACGCGGTTTTTGCGTCGCCCCGGCTGACACGGTTCGGACTTTGCACTTTTCGGCTGTGCCTGGCTGGCGGCCCACTCACTCGATCGCCATGTCTGTTTGCCACAGTTTTCCCGGTGGTGCCGCACCCGGGCTCGCCCCGGCTGACGCAGTTTTCGCGCCGCCCCGGCTGACGCGGTTTCGTGCCGCCCCGGCAGACGCGGTTTTCGCGCCGCCCCGGCTGACGCGGTTTCGTGCCGCCCCGGCAGACGCAGTTCGGACTTAGCACTTTTCGGCTGTGCCTGGCTGGCGGCCCACTCACTCGATCGCCATGTCTGTTTGCCACAGTTTTCCCGGTGGTGCCGCACCCGGGCTCGCCCCGGCTGACGCAGTTTTCGCGCCGCCCCGGCTGACGCGGTTTCGTGCCGCCCCGGCAGACGCGGTTTTCGCGCCGCCCCGGCTGACGCGGTTTCGTGCCGCCCCGGCAGACGCAGTTCGGACTTAGCACTTTTCGGCTGTGCCTGGCTGGCGGCCCACTCACTCAATCGCCATGTCTGTTTGCCACAGTTTTCCCGGTGGTGCCGCACCCGGGCTCGCCCCGGCTGACGCAGTTTTCGCGCCGCCCCGGCTGACGCGGTTTCGTGCCGCCCCGGCAGACGCGGTTTTCGCGCCGCCCCGGCTGACGCGGTTTCGTGCCGCCCCGGCAGACGCAGTTCGGACTTAGCACTTTTCGGCTGTGCCTGGCTGGCGGCCCACTCACTCGATCGCCATGTCTGTTTGCCACAGTTTTCCCGGTGGTGCCGCACCCGGGCTCGCCCCGGCAGACGCGTTTTTTTTTTTCTTTCGCCCCGGCTGACGCAGTTTTCGCGCCGCCCCGGCTGACGCGGTTTCGTGCCGCCCCGGCAGACGCGGTTTTTTGCGCCGCCCCGGCTGACGCGGTTTTTGCCGCCCCGGCTGACGCAGTTCGGACTTAGCACTTTTCGGCTGTGCCTGGCTGGCGGCCCACTCACTCGATCGCCATGTCTGTTTGCCACAGTTTTCCCGGTGGTGCCGCACCCGGGCTCGCCCCGGCTGACGCAGTTTTCGCGCCGCCCCGGCTGACGCGGTTTCGTGCCGCCCCGGCAGACGCGGTTTTCGCGCCGCCCCGGCTGACGCGGTTTCGTGCCGCCCCGGCAGACGCAGTTCGGACTTAGCACTTTTCGGCTGTGCCTGGCTGGCGGCCCACTCACTCGATCGCCATGTCTGTTTGCCACAGTTTTCCCGGTGGTGCCGCACCCGGGCTCGCCCCGGCTGACGCAGTTTTCGCGCCGCCCCGGCTGACGCGGTTTCGTGCCGCCCCGGCAGACGCGGTTTTCGCGCCGCCCCGGCTGACGCGGTTTCGTGCCGCCCCGGCAGACGCAGTTCGGACTTAGCACTTTTCGGCTGTGCCTGGCTGGCGGCCCACTCACTCGATCGCCATGTCTGTTTGCCACAGTTTTCCCGGTGGTGCCGCACCCGGGCTCGCCCCGGCAGACGCGTTTTTTTTTTTTCTTTCGCCCCGGCTGACGCAGTTTTCGCGCCGCCCCGGCTGACGCGGTTTCGTGCCGCCCCGGCAGACGCGGTTTTTTTGCGCCGCCCCGGCTGACGCGGTTTTTGCCGCCCCGGCTGACGCAGTTCGGACTTGGCACTTTTTGGCTGAGCCTGGCTGGTGGCCCACTCACTCGATCGCCATGTCTGTTAGCCACAGTTTTCCCGGTGGTGCCGCACCCGGGCTCGCCCCGGCTGACGCAGTTTTCGCGCCGCCCCGGCAGACGCGGTTTTCGCGCCGCCCCGGCTGACGCGGTTTTTGCCGCCCCGGCTGACGCAGTTCGGACTTGGCACTTTTTGGGCTGAGCCTGGCTGGCGGCCCACTCACTCGATCGCCATGTCTGTTTGCCACAGTCTTCCCGGTGGTGCCGCACCCGGGCTCGCCCCGGCAGACGCGTTTTTTTTTTCTTTCGCCCCGGCAGACGTGGTTCCCCCCCCCCCCCTTTTCGCTCGCCCCGGCTGACGAGGTTTTCGCGCCGCCCCGGCTGACGCAGTTTTCGCGCCGCCCCGGCTGACGCGGTTTCGTGCCGCCCCGGCTGACGCGGTTTTCGCGCCGCCCCGGCTGACGCGGTTTTTGCGTCGCCCCGGCTGACACGGTTCGGACTTTGCACTTTTCGGCTGTGCCTGGCTGGCGGCCCACTCACTCGATCGCCATGTCTGTTTGCCACAGTTTTCCCGGTGGTGCCGCACCCGGGCTCGCCCCGGCTGACGCAGTTTTCGCGCCGCCCCGGCAGACGCGGTTTTCGCGCCGCCCCGGCTGACGCGGTTTCGTGCCGCCCCGGCAGACGCAGTTCGGACTTAGCACTTTTCGGCTGTGCCTGGCTGGCGGCCCACTCACTCGATCGCCATGTCTGTTTGCCACAGTTTTCCCGGTGGTGCCGCACCCGGGCTCGCCCCGGCTGACGCAGTTTTCGCGCCGCCCCGGCTGACGCGGTTTCGTGCCGCCCCGGCAGACGCGGTTTTCGCGCCGCCCCGGCTGACGCGGTTTCGTGCCGCCCCGGCAGACGCAGTTCGGACTTAGCACTTTTCGGCTGTGCCTGGCTGGCGGCCCACTCACTCGATCGCCATGTCTGTTTGCCACAGTTTTCCCGGTGGTGCCGCACCCGGGCTCGCCCCGGCAGACGCGTTTTTTTTTTTTCTTTCGCCCCGGCTGACGCAGTTTTCGCGCCGCCCCGGCTGACGCGGTTTCGTGCCGCCCCGGCAGACGCGGTTTTTTGCGCCGCCCCGGCTGACGCGGTTTTTGCCGCCCCGGCTGACGCAGTTCGGACTTAGCACTTTTCGGCTGTGCCTGGCTGGCGGCCCACTCACTCGATCGCCATGTCTGTTTGCCACAGTTTTCCCGGTGGTGCCGCACCCGGGCTCGCCCCGGCTGACGCAGTTTTCGCGCCGCCCCGGCTGACGCGGTTTCGTGCCGCCCCGGCAGACGCGGTTTTCGCGCCGCCCCGGCTGACGCGGTTTCGTGCCGCCCCGGCAGACGCAGTTCGGACTTAGCACTTTTCGGCTGTGCCTGGCTGGCGGCCCACTCACTCGATCGCCATGTCTGTTTGCCACAGTTTTCCCGGTGGTGCCGCACCCGGGCTCGCCCCGGCTGACGCAGTTTTCGCGCCGCCCCGGCTGACGCGGTTTCGTGCCGCCCCGGCAGACGCGGTTTTCGCGCCGCCCCGGCTGACGCGGTTTCGTGCCGCCCCGGCAGACGCAGTTCGGACTTAGCACTTTTCGGCTGTGCCTGGCTGGCGGCCCACTCACTCGATCGCCATGTCTGTTTGCCACAGTTTTCCCGGTGGTGCCGCACCCGGGCTCGCCCCGGCAGACGCGTTTTTTTTTTCTTTCGCCCCGGCTGACGCAGTTTTCGCGCCGCCCCGGCTGACGCGGTTTCGTGCCGCCCCGGCAGACGCGGTTTTTTTGCGCCGCCCCGGCTGACGCGGTTTTTGCCGCCCCGGCTGACGCAGTTCGGACTTGGCACTTTTTGGCTGAGCCTGGCTGGTGGCCCACTCACTCGATCGCCATGTCTGTTAGCCACAGTTTTCCCGGTGGTGCCGCACCCGGGCTCGCCCCGGCTGACGCAGTTTTCGCGCCGCCCCGGCAGACGCGGTTTTCGCGCCGCCCCGGCTGACGCGGTTTTTGCCACCCCGGCTGACGCAGTTCGGACTTGGCACTTTTTGGGCTGAGCCTGGCTGGCGGCCCACTCACTCGATCGCCATGTCTGTTTGCCACAGTCTTCCCGGTGGTGCCGCACCCGGGCTCGCCCCGGCAGACGCGTTTTTTTTTTCTTTCGCCCCGGCAGACGTGGTTCCCCCCCCCCCCCTTTTCGCTCGCCCCGGCTGACGAGGTTTTCGCGCCGCCCCGGCTGACGCAGTTTTCGCGCCGCCCCGGCTGACGCGGTTTCGTGCCGCCCCGGCTGACGCGGTTTTCGCGCCGCCCCGGCTGACGCGGTTTTTGCGTCGCCCCGGCTGACACGGTTCGGACTTTGCACTTTTCGGCTGTGCCTGGCTGGCGGCCCACTCACTCGATCGCCATGTCTGTTTGCCACAGTTTTCCCGGTGGTGCCGCACCCGGGCTTGCCCCGGCAGACGCGTTTTTTTTTTTCTTTTCGCCCCGGCTGACGCAGTTTTCGCCCCGCCCCGGCTGACGCGGTTTCGTGCCGCCCCGGCAGACGCGGTTTTTTGCGCCGCCCCGGCTGACGCGGTTTTTGCCGCCCCGGCTGACGCAGTTCGGACTTTGCACTTTTTGGCTGAGCCTGGCTGGCGGCCCACTCACTCGATCGCCATGTCTGTTTGCCACAGTTTTCCCGGTGGTGCCGCACCCGGGCTCGCCCCGGCAGACGCGTTTTTTTTTTTCCTTCGCCCCGGCAGACGTGGTTCCCCCCCCCCCCTCCGTCTTTCTTTTTGTTTTTTTTTTTCGCCGCGGCTGAAGTGGATTTTTCGGTGCCTCGACGCCCCGGTAGTCGCGGTTTTTCCGTTTCCGCACGGCCCCGGCTGACGCTGCTCGGTCACAGTCGCCTTTTGTGAGGATTGCAGACTTCTTGAGCGCGGGTGTTTTTTTTTGTTGTTGTTGTTGTTTTATTACGCATTCGCTCCAGCAGACGCTGTTTAGACTTTTTGTTTCCTCTTTTATCCTGCGACGAGGTGACGAGGTTTATTCGGTGCCCCGCCGCCCCGGCTGAAGTGATTTTTCCTGTCCCGTGCCGCCCCGGCTGACGCGGTTGGGACTTCGCGTTTGTTCGGCCGCCACGGGTTTTGGCGCACTCGCTCGGTTGCTTGTTGTTGCCACTTGTTGCGAACCCAGGTTTCTTGAGCGAGCGCGGGCGTTTTTTCTTCCTTTCTTTCTTTGTTCTATGTGTTAGCGAATCGGCCTTTAATATCACACGAGGACTCACAACCAACAATTTTCAGTTTGAAGTGTAAAAAATCTGCAGGTGTTGACGTAACTGACTTGCCCCGTACCCTTGTGTACATCCATGAAGTTCTCGTAGTACTACTAAATCGCATTATTCCAAGTGGAGAAATTCCCATAAACTTGCAAACCTCTACACGAAAATCGGTGCGCGTGATAAAGTTGAAAATTATCGTCCGATATCAAATGTGCCTTCTATAACACAAATTCTAGGAAAAAAAAAAAAAAAACACTTGTTCGCCGTTTTCTGCGCCGTGACTGGCAGCACTCCGGCGAAGCGAAACGGGGTCGATTCGAGCACGATATCGGCGTCTTTCGACGTGCTCGCCGGCGACCGTCGCACGAGTACGTCGCACGAGCGCGTCTGCCGGGGCGCCGTTTGCGAAGCCGACGCAAAAGTGGGAACCGCCGCTCGGATGATCGCCGCTTTCGGCAGAGTGAGTGTTGGCACTCCGGGGAAGCGAAACAGCGTGAATGCGCCCACGAAATCGGCGTATTTTGAAGTGCCCGCCGGCGACCGTCGCACGAGTACGGTAAACCGCGTCAGCCGGGGCGTAGTTCGGGACGCCGACGAAAAAGTGGGAAGCGCAACTCGGATCTTCGCCGTTTTTGCAGGAGTGAGTGGCGGCCCTCCTGCGAGACCAAGAAGCATCGATTCGTGCACGAATTCGGCGCCTTTCGAAGTGATCGCCGGCGACCGTCGCTCGAGTAGGGCAAACCGCGTCTGCCGGGGCGGGCTTCGGGACGCCGATGCGAAAGTGGGAAACGCTGCTCGGATGTTCGCCGTTTTTGGCCGAGTGAGTGCTGGCACTCGGGCGAAGCCAAACGGGGCCGATTACGGCACGATATCGGCGTCTTTCGACGTGCCCGGCGGCGACCGTCGCACGAGTACGGTAAACCGCGTCAGCCCGGGCGGAGTTCGGGACGCCGATGCGAAAGTGGAGAACGCCGCTCGGATCTTCGCCGTTTTTGGAGGAGTGAGTGGCGGCACTCCGGAGAAGCCAAGGAGCGCCAATTAGCGCACGATATCGGCGTCTTTCGACGCGCTCGCCGGCGACCGTCGAACGAGTAGGGCAAACCGCGTCTGCCGGGGCGGGGTTTACGACGCCGACGCAAAAGTGGGAACCGCCGCTCGGATGTTGGCCGTTTTTGGCAGAGTGAGTGCTGGCACACCGGCGACGCGAAAGAGCGCGAAAGCGCCCACGAAAGTGGCGTATTTGGACGTGCTTGACGGCGACCGCTGCAGGAGTACGAAAAACCACGTCAGCCGGGGCGAGCGACCCACGGCGGTCTGGGTGCTTATCGCTGCTATTATAGGGGCACCCCGGCAGACGCAGAAAAAAAAAATTTTTTTTCGACCTTCTTTTTTGCTGGTCGAGCTCGGGTAACCCAGGTCGCAATGGGAGCCGCGCACGAAAGCGGCGTCGCGAGACGCGTTCGCGGTCGCTAGTCGCACGAGCTCGGCAACCGCGTCAGCCGGCGCGGAGTTCGGGATGCCGACGGCTAAGTGGGTACCGCTGCTCGGATGTTCGCCGTTTTTGGCCGAGTGAGTGCTGGCACTCCGGCGAAGCGAAACGGGGCCGATTCGGGCACGATATCGGCGTATTTCGACGTGCTCGCCGGCGACCGTCGCACGAGTACGGCAAAGCGCGTCTGCCGGGGCGAGGTTTGCGATGCCGACGAAAAAGTGGGAAGCGCCGCTCGGATCTTCGCCGTTTTTGCAGGAGTGAGTGGCGGCCCTCCTGCGAGACCAAGAAGCATCGACTCGCGCACGATATCGGTGTCTTTCGACGTGCCCGCCGGCCACCGCCGCACGAGTACGGCAAACCGCGTATGCCGGGGCGGGGTTGGCGACGCCGACGCAAAAGTGGGAACCGCCACTAGGATGTTCGCCGTTTTTGGCAGAGTGAGTGCTGGCACACCGGCGACGCGAAAGAGCGCGAAAGCGCCCACGAAAGTGGCGTATTTGGACGTGCTTGACGGCGACCGCTGCAGGAGTACGAAAAACCACGTCAGCCGGGGCGAGCGACCCACGGCGGTCTGGGTGCTTATCGCTGCTATTATAGGGGCACCCCGGCAGACGCAGAAAAAAAAAATTTTTTTTCGACCTTCTTTTTTGCTGGTCGAGCTCGGGTAACCCAGGTCGCAATGGGAGCCGCGCACGAAAGCGGCGTCGCGAGACGCGTTCGCGGTCGCTAGTCGCACGAGCTCGGCAACCGCGTCAGCCGGCGCGGAGTTCGGGATGCCGACGGCTAAGTGGGTACCGCTGCTCGGATGTTCGCCGTTTTTGGCCGAGTGAGTGCTGGCACTCCGGCGAAGCGAAACGGGGCCGATTCGGGCACGATATCGGCGTATTTCGACGTGCTCGCCGGCGACCGTCGCACGAGTACGGCAAAGCGCGTCTGCCGGGGCGAGGTTTGCGATGCCGACGAAAAAGTGGGAAGCGCCGCTCGGATCTTCGCCGTTTTTGCAGGAGTGAGTGGCGGCCCTCCTGCGAGACCAAGAAGCATCGACTCGCGCACGATATCGGTGTCTTTCGACGTGCCCGCCGGCCACCGCCGCACGAGTACGGCAAACCGCGTATGCCGGGGCGGGGTTGGCGACGCCGACGCAAAAGTGGGAACCGCCACTAGGATGTTCGCCGTTTTTGGCAGAGTGAGTGCTGGCACTCCGGCGAAGCGAAAGAGCGCGAATGCGCCCACGAAAGTGGCGTGTTTGGACGTGCTTGACGACGACCACCGCAGGAAAACGAAAAACCACGTCAGCCGGGGCGAGCGACCCATGGCGGTCTGGGTGCTTATCGCTGCTATTATAGGGGCACCCCGGCAGACGCAAAAAAAAAAAAATTTTTTTTCGACATTCTTTCTTGCTCGTCGACCTCGGGTGACCCAGGTCGCAGTGGGAGCCGCGCACGAAAGCGGCGTCGCGAGACGGCTTCGCGGTCGCTAGTCGCACGAGCTCGGCAACCGCGTCTGCCGGGGCGGAGTTCGGGACGCCGACGGCTAAGTGGGAACCGCCGCTCGGATGTTCGCCGTTTGTGGCCGAGTGAGTGCTGGCACTCCGGCGAAGCCAAACGGGGCCGATTCCGGCACGATATCGGCGTCTTTCTACGTGCTCGCCGGCGACCGTCGCACGAGTACGGCAAAGTGCGTCTGCCGGGGCGGGGTTTGCGACGCGTACGCAATAGTGAGAACCGTCGCTCGGATGTTCGTCGTCTTTCGCCGAGCCAGTGCTGGCACTCCGGCGAAGCCGAACGGAGCCGATTCGGGCACGATATCGGCGTCTTTCCACGTGCTCGCCGGCGACCGTCGCACGAGTACGGTAAACCGCGTCAGCCGGGGCGGAGTTCGGGACGCCGATGCGAAAGTGGGAAGCGCCGCTCGGATCTTCGCCGTTTTTGGAGGAGTCAGTGGCGGCACTCCGGTGAAGCCAAGGTGCGCCAATTCGCGCACGATATCGGCGTCTTTCGACGTGCCCGCCGGCCACCGTCGCACGAGTACGGCAAACCTCGTCTGCCGGGGCGGGGTTTGCGACGCCGACGCAAAAGTGGGAACCGCCGCTCGGATGTTCGCCGTTTTTGGCAGAGTGAGTGCTGGCACTCCGGCGAAGCGAAAGAGCGTGAATGCGCCCACGAAAGTAGCGTATTTGGACGTGCTTGACGGCGACCGCCGCAGGAGTACGAAAAACCACGTCAGCCGGGGCGAGCGACCCACGGCGGTCTGGGTGCTTATCGCTGCTATTATAGGGGCACCCCGGCAGACGCAGAAAGAAAAAAAAAAAAAAATGGGGACATGGCGTGCGTCACCGTGCGGCTTCGCAGCGTTGCCGAAGTCGCCGAGCCCTTCGACTGAGCCGAACGGCGGACAGGGAACGTTGGTCGGCCGTTCTAACCTGTCGGTGCCACGCCGAGACGTCGTTAAGGAAAACCGCGTCGTGGGCCTCTACGACGCCGTCGAGTCGTTGTACGTTTGGTGTCCAGCGTGTCGGCGGCGAGTAGCGGACACGTCGTTCACGACTTCGGTCTTTCGCAGTCGACGCGAACTTGCGGAGAGTCGTGGTGCCTCACGTTTTCGGCAGAAACCGCGGCGGAATTTTCCCGTGCGTGCGCGCACGACCTCGGTGCTGTGCCGTCAGCGTAGTGTTGCACAAACTCGTGGCCTACCCAAGGTGCGGTACGTTTGCGGCCGTATCCTCGGTGGGAATTTCGTGAGTAGGGTCGCAAATTCTACGACCTCGGCGGGTTTGAGAGCGACGTAGACTTGTGGCACGCTCAACGTGCCACACGTTTCGGGGCACACCCGCGGTGAAATTTTCTCGAGTACGCTCGTATTAGTGCCCAAGGAGGTCTGGGTACTTATCGCTGCTATTATGTGGGGGTTCTCGTGAGCGGCGTACGCGAAAGCGACCGGGTGTCTGATATGCGGCGGGCTTCGGCCTCGTCAAGCGTGTCCTCGGGTCTGCTCCAGGGGAATCCACGGCAGTCGTCTGCAGCCTCATCCGCTTGATGCGTTAGGGGCTGGTTGTCGGACGGTGCCGTTTTACCACGATATCGAGGTGTGTTCCGTGTCGTCCTCGGGCGATTCAGATGCGAAAGCGCCGAAGACGCGGGCGTGACCCGTCGTCTGGCGGCTTTGCAGTCTCGGCTCCGTTGCTAGTTCCGGCCGGTCCACCGACAGTGCAGCGGGCTTGGGCAACCCGCACGGCGCGACCGAGTCGATGCAACGAAAAAGAGCGAGCATGAACGTGCTTCTTGCCGCACGGCTCCCACTCGTCTTTCGGGAAGGTTGTGCCGTAGCGAGCTCGAACGCCGTCATCTCGGAGTGCAAAATAAGCGTGTTGGGGCGCCTGAAGGTGGCCTCCGCCGCACACAGACTGCGTCCGGCCCGCCGAAGGCGAGGACGGACGCGCAGTCGAACGATTACCTGGTTGATCCTGCCAGTAATCATATGCTTGTCTCAAAGATTAAGCCATGCATGTCTAAGTACATGCCGAAATAAGGCGAAACCGCGAATGGCTCATTAAATCAGTTATGGTTCCTTAGATCGTTTCTTCCTACTTGGATAACTGTGGCAATTCTAGAGCTAATACATGCAGTGAGCCTGGAGCCCTTTGGGTAACGGGTGCTTTTATTAGACCAAGATCGATCGGGTTTCGGCCCGTATTGTGTGGTGACTCTGGATAACTTTGTGCTGATCGCATGGCCACGAGCCGGCGACGTTTCTTTCAAGTGTCTGCCTTATCAACTTTCGATGGTAGGTTACTTGCTTACCATGGTTGTTACGGGTAACGGAGAATCAGGGTTCGATTCCGGAGAGGGAGCCTGAGAAACGGCTACCACATCCAAGGAAGGCAGCAGGCGCGCAAATTACCCACTCCCGGCACGGGGAGGTAGTGACGAAAAATAACAATACGGGACTCTTTTGAGGCCCCGTAATTGAAATGAGTACACTCTAAATCCTTTAACGAGGATCAATTGGAGGGCAAGTCTGGTGCCAGCAGCCGCGGTAATTCCAGCTCCAATAGCGTATACTAAAGCTGCTGCGGTTAAAAAGCTCGTAGTTGGATCTCAGTTCCAGACGAGTAGTGCATCTACCCGATGCGACGGCTCGGACTGAACATCATGCCGGTTCTTTCTTGGTGCACTTCATTGTGTGCCTCGAGATGGCCGGTGCTTTTACTTTGAAAAAATTAGAGTGCTCAACGCAGGCGAGTCGCCTGAATAAACTTGCATGGAATAATAGAACAAGACCTCGTTTCTGTTCTGTTGGTTTTTGGAATACGAGGTAATGATTAAGAGGGACGGACGGGGGCATTCGTATTGCGGCGCTAGAGGTGAAATTCTTGGACCGTCGCAAGACGAACTACTGCGAAAGCATTTGCCAAGAATGTTTTCATTGATCAAGAACGAAAGTCAGAGGTTCGAAGGCGATCAGATACCGCCCTAGTTCTGACCATAAACGATGCCAACCAGCGATCCGCCTGAGTTACTCAAATGACTCGGCGGGCAGCTTCCGGGAAACCAAAGTATTTGGGTTCCGGGGGAAGTATGGTTGCAAAGCTGAAACTTAAAGGAATTGACGGAAGGGCACCACCAGGAGTGGAGCCTGCGGCTTAATTTGACTCAACACGGGAAAACTTACCCGGCCCGGACACTGGGAGGATTGACAGATTGAGAGCTCTTTCTTGATTCGGTGGATGGTGGTGCATGGCCGTTCTTAGTTGGTGGAGCGATTTGTCTGGTTAATTCCGATAACGAACGAGACTCTAGCCTATTAAATAGGTGCGGGGTTCCCAGCACCTTACAACCTTCTTAGAGGGACAAGCGGCTCCTAGCCGCACGAAACAGAGCAATAACAGGTCTGTGATGCCCTTAGATGTCCGGGGCCGCACGCGCGCTACACTGAAGGAAGCAGCGTGTCTTTATCCCTGTCTGAAAAGACTGGGTAACCCGTGGAACTTCTTTCGTGATTGGGATAGGGGCTTGCAATTGTTCCCCTTGAACGAGGAATTCCCAGTAAGCGCGAGTCATAAGCTCGCGTTGATTACGTCCCTGCCCTTTGTACACACCGCCCGTCGCTACTACCGATTGAATGATTTAGTGAGGTCTTCGGACCGATGTCCGGCGCGGCCTTTCGGTTGCGCCGGTCTGTTGGAAAGATGACCAAACTTGATCATTTAGAGGAAGTAAAAGTCGTAACAAGGTTTCCGTAGGTGAACCTGCGGAAGGATCATTAACGGATTGTGAAGGGTGAGCGCCTCAGCTGCGTCTGCGCCCGACACTTTCTGCCGCTGACCCCGTTTGGACGCGGGGTCGGCTTTTCCCCACGGGGCTGCCTGAATGTGGAGCGGCACCCCGTGACAAATTGTTGCGCCCAGCGGACGCCAACACCGCGACCTTGGACGGTCGGCCAGGTGGCGGACGCGGGTACAAACGGCGCAACGCACTCATAGGTCGGCTTTCGACCCGCCACTGCACCGTGGCTCGAAGCGCTCGAAATGCGCGACCCGACCGCTGCGGGACCGCCTAGTACTGTAAACAGGAGCGGCGGAGCGCGAACGGCGAGTCGTGGTTACGTCGGTAGAAGGCGAGGCTGCGCGTTCCCGAAACGCCAGCCGAGTGCCCTCCCGACCGTTCGAGCGTGCAAGAACGAGACCCGACAATCGCGCGGCGACTGCCAAGTACGAGAGGAACGGCACAAGCGTCGGCGGTCGGTCAAGGAACTGGCGATGTGACGGGTCCGCTGTGCACCAGTGCATACCGTCCCGCCGTCCGCGGCAAGCGCCTCCGCGTCCTCGGGTGACGGAGGCTGCCGGTCGGTTCTTGCAGGCGAGGGATCTCGCTGGCACCGGTTCGCGTTGACGCGCGGCCGGTCATGGCACGGCGATGCGACGGCCGAGGTGCGCAGTACTCGATGGAGGAACCGCACGCTCCGATGACCGTCCCGCCCTCCGCGGCGTATGCGTACCGACCGTAATGGTTGCAGCAGCGCCGGCCGGCTTTTGAATTCGCCACACGAAACACGGTGCGAGATCGCGGTTAGGGGAGCGTCGACGTTGCCAGGCGTTTTGCTTGCTGCCGAGGGAAAGGCGGCACGGCCACGTCGCGCTCGTCGCGATTAGCGGGTCTGCGCGCTTTGGGAAGGTGCCGCAACGACTTGCCGAAAGAGGAAGCACGGAAGAACGAGGGACTTGGACGTCCCGACAATTGAACGCACTTGCGGCCAGGCCCTTGCTGGCTTCGTTCTTCCGCCTCGAGTAGGCTCGTACGCGGCTCCGGCGCCGAAAGTGGTCCTTGGCACCGACTTCGGTGGACGTGGGAAGTGCCGCGCAAGTACGGCGCGCCTGGCTCCACCTGTTGGCTAAAGTAGGCAGCCGGATCGGCATTTTGGTGTGCGGTGGCAAACCGTGGATGCGAAAAAAGCTTGTGCGATTTCGTGGAACAAAAAGCGGGGGTCCCCCTTTTTATGCGGAGGAGACCGACCCGCCTGCCGTGGTGAACCGCGACGCCACGGTAAAAACGGGAGAGGCTTGTCGATGGGACCGTGCATCCCGCGCTCCACGGAGGCCGGGAGGCGGCCGCCCGAGGAAATGTGTAGCCGTCGAGGCCCGCATCTGCGTGCACTCTTATCCAAATGGGTGTACCGCAGGCATTTTCTGGTTAG
>NW_027464761.1:237500-242500 GCF_043290135.1 Rhipicephalus microplus | reverse complement strand
CGCCGCCCGTCAATGTAGAGATTTTAATGAGAGCCCTCATAGTATTCTTGTCTGCTTTGGAAAGTCTAGACAAAACTGTACCCTTTTCTCCGCGGCTGGTTGGGAGTGACGATTGTGAATTTCTGTCTTCGTCCCAGTTGTCTAGCGCTCCTTCGTTAGCAGCCGTTTGTGTTTGAGGGTGGATCTCTCCTCCTTCAGCTTCTTCGGTTTCGGTTCCTCGGCTGCCTCCCTCTACCTGGTCATTCTCGGTTGGGCTCCACCAATCTGTTTCAAGAGAAGCTTTGGCGGGCATCGCTCCTTGTGGTTCTTCTTTCTTTGCCTTCTCTTCTTTGTTGGTCACTTGTTTTTGTTCCACCCTCTTGGTCTTCTTCTTCTGTATCTTGTCTGTCTTCGCCCCTTGCGTGGGGTCTGTAATTGCAGAGTCGTCATTGCTTCCTGTGTTTTTTAGGACCTTTGACGTAGGCCCCACTGCTGGGTTTGCCGTTTGTAGAGGTCCTCTTCCCTCCAGTCCTTGTTTCTGGGTTTCCGTTCTCATCCCCTTGGGTTTCAACATCTTCTCCTAATCTCCACGCTGTGTTCCAAGAGAAGGGTTTGTGCCTTCGAAGCCGTTGTTTGCCGTCTGGAAGAAAGTTACTCCTTTTTAACTTGTTCTGGTATCGCCAGAGATGTTCCTCAACCTTGGTAGTAGAGGTTGCCGGTTTTAGGTGTTCTTGGCAGCGTAGAGGCGCCGCACTTTTCCTGTCTCTGTTGGCGTTTTCCGCTAAACAGATAGATACCAGTTTTGTCTCTCTACGGGGATTCGTTCCGGAGTTATTCTACCTTTGGCGTGAAGTGTTCAATCAAAGATGGCCGCCTCTCATTTTGACGGGAATCCGAACTCAGAACAGTCGGAAAATGTCAATTTCCTGTCGTTTCGCCCCAGAACTACTAGCAAAAGCGTGTATCTAGTCTTCAAGCACTTCCAGAACTGCCGGCTCCAGAAAAGAACCGAAACCAGCCTCGGATTTGCTGTTTTTGTCTAACTGTAGAAAATGGTCAGGAAAGTTGAAATTCCTTGTTCTTTTGTGGCCCTCTTGAACTAAGAAGAATAATTCTGCTGTTCTGTGGCACCAGGACTTGGTTCCGAGCGTTTTCAGCAAGAATTTCCTAGTTCCGCCAAATTTGGTTTAATCCAGTTGCTCAACCTGGCCACAATGTGCAGGTTTTCAACCCTGGTAATAGGGGGGTTCCGGATTTTGGTGTTAGAGTTAACGTAGGAACACCGCGTTTTTTCCTATCACTATTAGCCCTTTTTCCTGATCAAAATGATACCAGTTTTGTCTTCCTGCGACCTTTCGTTCCAAAGTTATTCCACTTTTGGCGAAAATGTGACCTCAATCCAATATGGCCGCGCCCATGTTTTGGCGGGAAACTGGACTCACTTCGGTCGGAAAACCGGCGATCTTCAGACGTTTCGCCCTAGATCCCCGCGCAAAACTGGCTGTCCTATCTTCGGATACTCCCCAGGACTCTCCCGGCACCGGAATTCAGCCGAAACCAGCCGCGGATTTGCTGTTATCGTCGAGTTTTGGGTGTTCCTTGTGTAATGGCCGCCAAGAGGCTGTTTACATCGATGAAAACTCGGATTTTTGGCGTTCCTTGGCCGATTTTCGTGCGGTTTTCGGCACCCGGGTGGTCTCGGTCACTTTATAGTAGAGGAGTGTGCAAAGGTTTTAGCGTACTCACTCTTTTTGTTGTCGAAAACCTTGAAAAACTCGCTCCTGTGAGAATGGCCGGCCGGATCCACTCGGGCCCCCTGGTGGTACAAAGCAATCGGAAGCCGAACTGCACTGAACATCGGCTGGTCACGATGCCCGATCTTTGACGACATCTTTTGGCCCAGATGCACAAGATGCGCCATGCACGGCCACATTGCTCCCGATTGCGATGGCCCCCAGCGCTGCATTAACTGTGGCCAACGAGGTCACTACCAAAGAGAATGTGAAGCAGAATCGCACTGCAACATCTGCGAGACTGAGGGTCGCACGGAGACAGATCATTCTATGATGTCCAGGGAATGCCCGGTATACATAACAAAGGTACAGGCCGAGAAAGGCAAAATTCTAGCTAGACTAAACTAAGAGTACCCAACACACAGGCACAATGGCGAATAGCACTGAAATACAAATAATACAGGTAAATTTAGGCAGGGCATTTAAGGCAAATCAGTCACTAAACAATTTTCAACAAGAAAAAGAATTCGACATATCTGTACTCCAAGAACCATATTCGCTCAACAACAAAATCATAGGGTTTCCGCTAAAGCATAAAGTTATAGCCAACAACAAAGACCCGAAGACAGCCATCATAATACACAAAGAAAATATAACCGCTTTCCCAATTATTATAGAACAAAAACTAATAGCAGTCAAGATAAATAAAGGTGAAAGAGAATTGTTAATTATCAACTGCTACTGTCCTCCGAATGAAAACGTCGAGCTGGCAATGTCAGCAATAGGAAACATTTTACAGAAATTTATAGACATTAACACGATAATAATGGGTGACCTCAACTCAAAACATCAAATTTGGGGAAGCACGGAGACGGATGAGAAAGGTGAAAAAGTATTAGAATTCACAGTATTACACAACCTGACATTATTAAATGCCAAAGAATCACCTCCGACATTTAAAACAAGTAGGGCGAGGGGTTGGATTGACCTCACCATATGTGACGCAAACCTAAACCAGGATATTAAAAGCTGGGAAGTACTTAAAACCTATAATCACAGCGATCACAGATACATTAAAGTTGTTATTAAAAATGAAGAACTTCCAGAGGAATATGGCCTAACGTTAAAAGGGCAAACAAAAGTCATGGAAAAGTTGCAAATTGATCCCTGGTTTGAGGAAGTCCAGGGGAAAATAAACACGAAGGAAAGTATTGAAGAAATAGTGAATACGCTACACGAGAAAATCGAGAAACTTAAGAAGGAATTCAGTAAAAAGAAAAAACCTTCTAAACAAAAACCGAATACTTGGTGGTCAAGAGACCTAGAAATTGAAAGGAAGAGAGTCAGAGCACTACGAAGGAGGTATCAAAAGGCGAAAGGGGATATCAGAGAACAATACAAAAAGGAATACTATAAAGAACATGACACGTATAACAACATGATAGAACAGGCTAAAAACAACAGTTGGAAAACTCTATGTACTAAGGCTACAAAAAATCCATTCATCCTACCGTATAAAATTGCACGAAATAAGATGAAAACCAAGGTTATGTTTAGAAGCATCACAAAAGAAAATGGAGAAGTCACAAAGACTCTTCAGGAAACAATAGAACACATTCTAGGAAATTTATACCCTAACTGCATGGAAAATGACGAGCCAGGACACAGTCAAATACAATCAAGCAACGGCACAATAAACAATAACAAACAGGGAGGAAATTGGACATCGGGAGCAGAAATGAGAGAAAGAAATTTACCCAGTGATGACCTCCCATTTACAGAGATTGAAGTAACGCAGATAGTAAAAAATCTGAGGAAAGATGTAACCCCCGGACCAGACAACCTAAAAACTAACCTCATACAAGTGATGTATGAAAGGCATAAGACTTTCTTTGTCAATCTTTTTAATGCATGCTTAAAGCACGGACATTTTCCTCAAAGATGGAAAGAATCTAAAATTATATTGATTCCAAAAGGGAACGGAGAGGACAAATCCGAGGAAAACAAATATCGCCCAATAGCTATTAACTCGATTTTGGGAAAAATATTAGAAAAGCTCATAAAAGATAGAATCTATTATTTCTTGTTTAAAAATCACCATTTTAACAAAAAACAATTTGGATTTACCCATGGGACATCAACAACCACGGCATTGGAAGAAATAATCAAACGAATAAACCAAGCGAAAATTGATAAGCTAAACAGCATGCTAATAGCACTAGATATTAAAAACGCATTCAATTCTATAAAACCCGAAGCAGTTATTCAGAAATTAGAAGAATATAAGTGTCCCAACAACCTAATAAAACTGGCGGACAATATTCTACGGAACAGGAAAATAATCTATGAAACAGATGGAGTAAAAATTAAGAAAACACTAACTTCAGGTTCCCCACAGGGGTCACCTTTAAGCCCACTCTGTTGGAATATAACAATAGGCGACCTATTAGAAACTCAGCTTCAAGAAGGAGTACACATCCAAGCCTTTGCGGACGACGTGGTGTTACACATAAAGTTCCGCTCAAGAAAAGAGGTGGAGGAAAAAGCTACGAAGGCACTAACACTAATAAATCAGTGGGCACATCAAAAAGGAATAACCCTGAATAAGGAAAAATCGGAATATATGATAATCGGAAAGCAGTACATTAGCCATCAACCCCAAATAAAAATCGGACAGGATAAAATTAAAATGGTTAACGAAATGAAAATTCTAGGGGTGGTCTTGGACACAAAACTAACATTCCTCCCACATCTAAAATACTTAAAAAGAAAAGTAGACGAAGTCACGTATAATTTAAGTCGTACAATAAAAGACGACAAACATACAAATAGAAACACACTACAGTTAATATATAAAAGGGGTATAGAACGAATGGTTACATACGCCTCCCCAGCATGGTATAGCCGAAAAACCATTTTTATTAAAAAACTGAAATCAATCCAAAGATTACCTTTATTATTAATAACTAAATCATTCAAAACAACATCAAATCTTTCACTCAACATATTAGCAAACATTCCACCTCTCCATTTGACAATCGAAAAAGAAAACGAATTACACTACATACTTAAGAAAGGAAAGAACTTCACATGGCAACAGAAAGTATACACCGAAAACGAAATAATGAAGAAACACGACCAATGGCAAGATCATCCAGCAAATAAAGTTAGCATACCCTTTGGAACAACAGAGGAAGAAGCAGACTTCAAAATATACACAGACGGATCAAAGAAAGAAAAAGAAACAGGAGCGGCATTTATAATACTAAACAAAGATAACCAAATCCA
>NW_027464761.1:217500-232500 GCF_043290135.1 Rhipicephalus microplus | reverse complement strand
CAGTTTTCCCGGTGGTGCCGCACCCGGGCTCGCCCCGGCTGACGCAGTTTTCGCGCCGCCCCGGCTGACGCGGTTTCGTGCCGCCCCGGCAGACGCGGTTTTCGCGCCGCCCCGGCTGACGCGGTTTTTGCGTCGCCCCGGCTGACACGGTTCGGACTTTGCACTTTTCGGCTGTGCCTGGCTGGCGGCCCACTCACTCGATCGCCATGTCTGTTTGCCACAGTTTTCCCGGTGGTGCCGCACCCGGGCTCGCCCCGGCTGACGCAGTTTTCGCGCCGCCCCGGCTGACGCGGTTTCGTGCCGCCCCGGCAGACGCGGTTTTCGCGCCGCCCCGGCTGACGCGGTTTCGTGCCGCCCCGGCAGACGCAGTTCGGACTTAGCACTTTTCGGCTGTGCCTGGCTGGCGGCCCACTCACTCGATCGCCATGTCTGTTTGCCACAGTTTTCCCGGTGGTGCCGCACCCGGGCTCGCCCCGGCTGACGCAGTTTTCGCGCCGCCCCGGCTGACGCGGTTTCGTGCCGCCCCGGCAGACGCGGTTTTCGCGCCGCCCCGGCTGACGCGGTTTCGTGCCGCCCCGGCAGACGCAGTTCGGACTTAGCACTTTTCGGCTGTGCCTGGCTGGCGGCCCACTCACTCAATCGCCATGTCTGTTTGCCACAGTTTTCCCGGTGGTGCCGCACCCGGGCTCGCCCCGGCTGACGCAGTTTTCGCGCCGCCCCGGCTGACGCGGTTTCGTGCCGCCCCGGCAGACGCGGTTTTCGCGCCGCCCCGGCTGACGCGGTTTCGTGCCGCCCCGGCAGACGCAGTTCGGACTTAGCACTTTTCGGCTGTGCCTGGCTGGCGGCCCACTCACTCGATCGCCATGTCTGTTTGCCACAGTTTTCCCGGTGGTGCCGCACCCGGGCTCGCCCCGGCAGACGCGTTTTTTTTTTCTTTCGCCCCGGCTGACGCAGTTTTCGCGCCGCCCCGGCTGACGCGGTTTCGTGCCGCCCCGGCAGACGCGGTTTTTTGCGCCGCCCCGGCTGACGCGGTTTTTGCCGCCCCGGCTGACGCAGTTCGGACTTAGCACTTTTCGGCTGTGCCTGGCTGGCGGCCCACTCACTCGATCGCCATGTCTGTTTGCCACAGTTTTCCCGGTGGTGCCGCACCCGGGCTCGCCCCGGCTGACGCAGTTTTCGCGCCGCCCCGGCTGACGCGGTTTCGTGCCGCCCCGGCAGACGCGGTTTTCGCGCCGCCCCGGCTGACGCGGTTTTTGCCGCCCCGGCAGACGCAGTTCGGACTTAGCACTTTTCGGCTGTGCCTGGCTGGCGGCCCACTCACTCGATCGCCATGTCTGTTTGCCACAGTTTTCCCGGTGGTGCCGCACCCGGGCTCGCCCCGGCTGACGCAGTTTTCGCGCCGCCCCGGCTGACGCGGTTTCGTGCCGCCCCGGCAGACGCGGTTTTCGCGCCGCCCCGGCTGACGCGGTTCGGACTTTGCACTTTTCGGCTGTGCCTGGCTGGCGGCCCACTCACTCGATCGCCATGTCTGTTTGCCACAGTTTTCCCGGTGGTGCCGCACCCGGGCTCGCCCCGGCTGACGCAGTTTTCGCGCCGCCCCGGCTGACGCGGTTTCGTGCCGCCCCGGCAGACGCGGTTTTCGCGCCGCCCCGGCTGACGCGGTTTCGTGCCGCCCCGGCAGACGCAGTTCGGACTTAGCACTTTTCGGCTGTGCCTGGCTGGCGGCCCACTCACTCGATCGCCATGTCTGTTTGCCACAGTTTTCCCGGTGGTGCCGCACCCGGGCTCGCCCCGGCTGACGCAGTTTTCGCGCCGCCCCGGCTGACGCGGTTTCGTGCCGCCCCGGCAGACGCGGTTTTCGCGCCGCCCCGGCTGACGCGGTTTCGTGCCGCCCCGGCAGACGCAGTTCGGACTTAGCACTTTTCGGCTGTGCCTGGCTGGCGGCCCACTCACTCAATCGCCATGTCTGTTTGCCACAGTTTTCCCGGTGGTGCCGCACCCGGGCTCGCCCCGGCTGACGCAGTTTTCGCGCCGCCCCGGCTGACGCGGTTTCGTGCCGCCCCGGCAGACGCGGTTTTCGCGCCGCCCCGGCTGACGCGGTTTCGTGCCGCCCCGGCAGACGCAGTTCGGACTTAGCACTTTTCGGCTGTGCCTGGCTGGCGGCCCACTCACTCGATCGCCATGTCTGTTTGCCACAGTTTTCCCGGTGGTGCCGCACCCGGGCTCGCCCCGGCAGACGCGTTTTTTTTTTTCTTTCGCCCCGGCTGACGCAGTTTTCGCGCCGCCCCGGCTGACGCGGTTTCGTGCCGCCCCGGCAGACGCGGTTTTTTGCGCCGCCCCGGCTGACGCGGTTTTTGCCGCCCCGGCTGACGCAGTTCGGACTTAGCACTTTTCGGCTGTGCCTGGCTGGCGGCCCACTCACTCGATCGCCATGTCTGTTTGCCACAGTTTTCCCGGTGGTGCCGCACCCGGGCTCGCCCCGGCTGACGCAGTTTTCGCGCCGCCCCGGCTGACGCGGTTTCGTGCCGCCCCGGCAGACGCGGTTTTCGCGCCGCCCCGGCTGACGCGGTTTCGTGCCGCCCCGGCAGACGCAGTTCGGACTTAGCACTTTTCGGCTGTGCCTGGCTGGCGGCCCACTCACTCGATCGCCATGTCTGTTTGCCACAGTTTTCCCGGTGGTGCCGCACCCGGGCTCGCCCCGGCTGACGCAGTTTTCGCGCCGCCCCGGCTGACGCGGTTTCGTGCCGCCCCGGCAGACGCGGTTTTCGCGCCGCCCCGGCTGACGCGGTTTCGTGCCGCCCCGGCAGACGCAGTTCGGACTTAGCACTTTTCGGCTGTGCCTGGCTGGCGGCCCACTCACTCGATCGCCATGTCTGTTTGCCACAGTTTTCCCGGTGGTGCCGCACCCGGGCTCGCCCCGGCAGACGCGTTTTTTTTTTTTCTTTCGCCCCGGCTGACGCAGTTTTCGCGCCGCCCCGGCTGACGCGGTTTCGTGCCGCCCCGGCAGACGCGGTTTTTTTTGCGCCGCCCCGGCTGACGCGGTTTTTGCCGCCCCGGCTGACGCAGTTCGGACTTGGCACTTTTTGGCTGAGCCTGGCTGGTGGCCCACTCACTCGATCGCCATGTCTGTTAGCCACAGTTTTCCCGGTGGTGCCGCACCCGGGCTCGCCCCGGCTGACGCAGTTTTCGCGCCGCCCCGGCAGACGCGGTTTTCGCGCCGCCCCGGCTGACGCGGTTTTTGCCGCCCCGGCTGACGCAGTTCGGACTTGGCACTTTTTGGGCTGAGCCTGGCTGGCGGCCCACTCACTCGATCGCCATGTCTGTTTGCCACAGTCTTCCCGGTGGTGCCGCACCCGGGCTCGCCCCGGCAGACGCGTTTTTTTTTTCTTTCGCCCCGGCAGACGTGGTTCCCCCCCCCCCCCCTTTTCGCTCGCCCCGGCTGACGAGGTTTTCGCGCCGCCCCGGCTGACGCAGTTTTCGCGCCGCCCCGGCTGACGCGGTTTCGTGCCGCCCCGGCTGACGCGGTTTTCGCGCCGCCCCGGCTGACGCGGTTTTTGCGTCGCCCCGGCTGACACGGTTCGGACTTTGCACTTTTCGGCTGTGCCTGGCTGGCGGCCCACTCACTCGATCGCCATGTCTGTTTGCCACAGTTTTCCCGGTGGTGCCGCACCCGGGCTCGCCCCGGCTGACGCAGTTTTCGCGCCGCCCCGGCAGACGCGGTTTTCGCGCCGCCCCGGCTGACGCGGTTTCGTGCCGCCCCGGCAGACGCAGTTCGGACTTAGCACTTTTCGGCTGTGCCTGGCTGGCGGCCCACTCACTCGATCGCCATGTCTGTTTGCCACAGTTTTCCCGGTGGTGCCGCACCCGGGCTCGCCCCGGCTGACGCAGTTTTCGCGCCGCCCCGGCTGACGCGGTTTCGTGCCGCCCCGGCAGACGCGGTTTTCGCGCCGCCCCGGCTGACGCGGTTTCGTGCCGCCCCGGCAGACGCAGTTCGGACTTAGCACTTTTCGGCTGTGCCTGGCTGGCGGCCCACTCACTCGATCGCCATGTCTGTTTGCCACAGTTTTCCCGGTGGTGCCGCACCCGGGCTCGCCCCGGCAGACGCGTTTTTTTTTTTCTTTCGCCCCGGCTGACGCAGTTTTCGCGCCGCCCCGGCTGACGCGGTTTCGTGCCGCCCCGGCAGACGCGGTTTTTTGCGCCGCCCCGGCTGACGCGGTTTTTGCCGCCCCGGCTGACGCAGTTCGGACTTAGCACTTTTCGGCTGTGCCTGGCTGGCGGCCCACTCACTCGATCGCCATGTCTGTTTGCCACAGTTTTCCCGGTGGTGCCGCACCCGGGCTCGCCCCGGCTGACGCAGTTTTCGCGCCGCCCCGGCTGACGCGGTTTCGTGCCGCCCCGGCAGACGCGGTTTTCGCGCCGCCCCGGCTGACGCGGTTTCGTGCCGCCCCGGCAGACGCAGTTCGGACTTAGCACTTTTCGGCTGTGCCTGGCTGGCGGCCCACTCACTCGATCGCCATGTCTGTTTGCCACAGTTTTCCCGGTGGTGCCGCACCCGGGCTCGCCCCGGCTGACGCAGTTTTCGCGCCGCCCCGGCTGACGCGGTTTCGTGCCGCCCCGGCAGACGCGGTTTTCGCGCCGCCCCGGCTGACGCGGTTTCGTGCCGCCCCGGCAGACGCAGTTCGGACTTAGCACTTTTCGGCTGTGCCTGGCTGGCGGCCCACTCACTCGATCGCCATGTCTGTTTGCCACAGTTTTCCCGGTGGTGCCGCACCCGGGCTCGCCCCGGCAGACGCGTTTTTTTTTTTCTTTCGCCCCGGCTGACGCAGTTTTCGCGCCGCCCCGGCTGACGCGGTTTCGTGCCGCCCCGGCAGACGCGGTTTTTTTGCGCCGCCCCGGCTGACGCGGTTTTTGCCGCCCCGGCTGACGCAGTTCGGACTTGGCACTTTTTGGCTGAGCCTGGCTGGTGGCCCACTCACTCGATCGCCATGTCTGTTAGCCACAGTTTTCCCGGTGGTGCCGCACCCGGGCTCGCCCCGGCTGACGCAGTTTTCGCGCCGCCCCGGCAGACGCGGTTTTCGCGCCGCCCCGGCTGACGCGGTTTTTGCCGCCCCGGCTGACGCAGTTCGGACTTGGCACTTTTTGGGCTGAGCCTGGCTGGCGGCCCACTCACTCGATCGCCATGTCTGTTTGCCACAGTCTTCCCGGTGGTGCCGCACCCGGGCTCGCCCCGGCAGACGCGTTTTTTTTTTCTTTCGCCCCGGCAGACGTGGTTCCCCCCCCCCCCCCCTTTTCGCTCGCCCCGGCTGACGAGGTTTTCGCGCCGCCCCGGCTGACGCAGTTTTCGCGCCGCCCCGGCTGACGCGGTTTCGTGCCGCCCCGGCTGACGCGGTTTTCGCGCCGCCCCGGCTGACGCGGTTTTTGCGTCGCCCCGGCTGACACGGTTCGGACTTTGCACTTTTCGGCTGTGCCTGGCTGGCGGCCCACTCACTCGATCGCCATGTCTGTTTGCCACAGTTTTCCCGGTGGTGCCGCACCCGGGCTTGCCCCGGCAGACGCGTTTTTTTTTTTTCTTTTCGCCCCGGCTGACGCAGTTTTCGCCCCGCCCCGGCTGACGCGGTTTCGTGCCGCCCCGGCAGACGCGGTTTTTTGCGCCGCCCCGGCTGACGCGGTTTTTGCCGCCCCGGCTGACGCAGTTCGGACTTTGCACTTTTTGGCTGAGCCTGGCTGGCGGCCCACTCACTCGATCGCCATGTCTGTTTGCCACAGTTTTCCCGGTGGTGCCGCACCCGGGCTCGCCCCGGCAGACGCGTTTTTTTTTTTCCTTCGCCCCGGCAGACGTGGTTCCCCCCCCCCCCTCCGTCTTTCTTTTTGTTTTTTTTTTTCGCCGCGGCTGAAGTGGATTTTTCGGTGCCTCGACGCCCCGGTAGTCGCGGTTTTTCCGTTTCCGCACGGCCCCGGCTGACGCTGCTCGGTCACAGTCGCCTTTTGTGAGGATTGCAGACTTCTTGAGCGCGGGTGTTTTTTTTTGTTGTTGTTGTTGTTTTATTACGCATTCGCTCCAGCAGACGCTGTTTAGACTTTTTGTTTCCTCTTTTATCCTGCGACGAGGTGACGAGGTTTATTCGGTGCCCCGCCGCCCCGGCTGAAGTGATTTTTCCTGTCCCGTGCCGCCCCGGCTGACGCGGTTGGGACTTCGCGTTTGTTCGGCCGCCACGGGTTTTGGCGCACTCGCTCGGTTGCTTGTTGTTGCCACTTGTTGCGAACCCAGGTTTCTTGAGCGAGCGCGGGCGTTTTTTCTTCCTTTCTTTCTTTGTTCTATGTGTTAGCGAATCGGCCTTTAATATCACACGAGGACTCACAACCAACAATTTTCAGTTTGAAGTGTAAAAAATCTGCAGGTGTTGACGTAACTGACTTGCCCCGTACCCTTGAGTACATCCATGAAGTTCTCGTAGTACTACTAAATCGCATTATTCCAAGTGGAGAAATTCCCATAAACTTGCAAACCTCTACACGAAAATCGGTGCGCGTGATAAAGTTGAAAATTATCGTCCGATATCAAATGTGCCTTCTATAACACAAATTCTAGGAAAAAAAAAAAAAACACTTGTTCGCCGTTTTCTGCGCCGTGACTGGCAGCACTCCGGCGAAGCGAAACGGGGTCGATTCGAGCACGATATCGGCGTCTTTCGACGTGCTCGCCGGCGACCGTCGCACGAGTACGTCGCACGAGCGCGTCTGCCGGGGCGCCGTTTGCGAAGCCGACGCAAAAGTGGGAACCGCCGCTCGGATGATCGCCGCTTTCGGCAGAGTGAGTGTTGGCACTCCGGGGAAGCGAAACAGCGTGAATGCGCCCACGAAATCGGCGTATTTTGAAGTGCCCGCCGGCGACCGTCGCACGAGTACGGTAAACCGCGTCAGCCGGGGCGTAGTTCGGGACGCCGACGAAAAAGTGGGAAGCGCAACTCGGATCTTCGCCGTTTTTGCAGGAGTGAGTGGCGGCCCTCCTGCGAGACCAAGAAGCATCGATTCGTGCACGAATTCGGCGCCTTTCGAAGTGATCGCCGGCGACCGTCGCTCGAGTAGGGCAAACCGCGTCTGCCGGGGCGGGCTTCGGGACGCCGATGCGAAAGTGGGAAACGCTGCTCGGATGTTCGCCGTTTTTGGCCGAGTGAGTGCTGGCACTCGGGCGAAGCCAAACGGGGCCGATTACGGCACGATATCGGCGTCTTTCGACGTGCCCGGCGGCGACCGTCGCACGAGTACGGTAAACCGCGTCAGCCCGGGCGGAGTTCGGGACGCCGATGCGAAAGTGGAGAACGCCGCTCGGATCTTCGCCGTTTTTGGAGGAGTGAGTGGCGGCACTCCGGAGAAGCCAAGGAGCGCCAATTAGCGCACGATATCGGCGTCTTTCGACGCGCTCGCCGGCGACCGTCGAACGAGTAGGGCAAACCGCGTCTGCCGGGGCGGGGTTTACGACGCCGACGCAAAAGTGGGAACCGCCGCTCGGATGTTGGCCGTTTTTGGCAGAGTGAGTGCTGGCACACCGGCGACGCGAAAGAGCGCGAAAGCGCCCACGAAAGTGGCGTATTTGGACGTGCTTGACGGCGACCGCTGCAGGAGTACGAAAAACCACGTCAGCCGGGGCGAGCGACCCACGGCGGTCTGGGTGCTTATCGCTGCTATTATAGGGGCACCCCGGCAGACGCAGAAAAAAAAAATTTTTTTTCGACCTTCTTTTTTGCTGGTCGAGCTCGGGTAACCCAGGTCGCAATGGGAGCCGCGCACGAAAGCGGCGTCGCGAGACGCGTTCGCGGTCGCTAGTCGCACGAGCTCGGCAACCGCGTCAGCCGGCGCGGAGTTCGGGATGCCGACGGCTAAGTGGGTACCGCTGCTCGGATGTTCGCCGTTTTTGGCCGAGTGAGTGCTGGCACTCCGGCGAAGCGAAACGGGGCCGATTCGGGCACGATATCGGCGTATTTCGACGTGCTCGCCGGCGACCGTCGCACGAGTACGGCAAAGCGCGTCTGCCGGGGCGAGGTTTGCGATGCCGACGAAAAAGTGGGAAGCGCCGCTCGGATCTTCGCCGTTTTTGCAGGAGTGAGTGGCGGCCCTCCTGCGAGACCAAGAAGCATCGACTCGCGCACGATATCGGTGTCTTTCGACGTGCCCGCCGGCCACCGCCGCACGAGTACGGCAAACCGCGTATGCCGGGGCGGGGTTGGCGACGCCGACGCAAAAGTGGGAACCGCCACTAGGATGTTCGCCGTTTTTGGCAGAGTGAGTGCTGGCACACCGGCGACGCGAAAGAGCGCGAAAGCGCCCACGAAAGTGGCGTATTTGGACGTGCTTGACGGCGACCGCTGCAGGAGTACGAAAAACCACGTCAGCCGGGGCGAGCGACCCACGGCGGTCTGGGTGCTTATCGCTGCTATTATAGGGGCACCCCGGCAGACGCAGAAAAAAAAATTTTTTTTCGACCTTCTTTTTTGCTGGTCGAGCTCGGGTAACCCAGGTCGCAATGGGAGCCGCGCACGAAAGCGGCGTCGCGAGACGCGTTCGCGGTCGCTAGTCGCACGAGCTCGGCAACCGCGTCAGCCGGCGCGGAGTTCGGGATGCCGACGGCTAAGTGGGTACCGCTGCTCGGATGTTCGCCGTTTTTGGCCGAGTGAGTGCTGGCACTCCGGCGAAGCGAAACGGGGCCGATTCGGGCACGATATCGGCGTATTTCGACGTGCTCGCCGGCGACCGTCGCACGAGTACGGCAAAGCGCGTCTGCCGGGGCGAGGTTTGCGATGCCGACGAAAAAGTGGGAAGCGCCGCTCGGATCTTCGCCGTTTTTGCAGGAGTGAGTGGCGGCCCTCCTGCGAGACCAAGAAGCATCGACTCGCGCACGATATCGGTGTCTTTCGACGTGCCCGCCGGCCACCGCCGCACGAGTACGGCAAACCGCGTATGCCGGGGCGGGGTTGGCGACGCCGACGCAAAAGTGGGAACCGCCACTAGGATGTTCGCCGTTTTTGGCAGAGTGAGTGCTGGCACTCCGGCGAAGCGAAAGAGCGCGAATGCGCCCACGAAAGTGGCGTGTTTGGACGTGCTTGACGACGACCACCGCAGGAAAACGAAAAACCACGTCAGCCGGGGCGAGCGACCCATGGCGGTCTGGGTGCTTATCGCTGCTATTATAGGGGCACCCCGGCAGACGCAAAAAAAAAAAAATTTTTTTTCGACATTCTTTCTTGCTCGTCGACCTCGGGTGACCCAGGTCGCAGTGGGAGCCGCGCACGAAAGCGGCGTCGCGAGACGGCTTCGCGGTCGCTAGTCGCACGAGCTCGGCAACCGCGTCTGCCGGGGCGGAGTTCGGGACGCCGACGGCTAAGTGGGAACCGCCGCTCGGATGTTCGCCGTTTGTGGCCGAGTGAGTGCTGGCACTCCGGCGAAGCCAAACGGGGCCGATTCCGGCACGATATCGGCGTCTTTCTACGTGCTCGCCGGCGACCGTCGCACGAGTACGGCAAAGTGCGTCTGCCGGGGCGGGGTTTGCGACGCGTACGCAATAGTGAGAACCGTCGCTCGGATGTTCGTCGTCTTTCGCCGAGCCAGTGCTGGCACTCCGGCGAAGCCGAACGGAGCCGATTCGGGCACGATATCGGCGTCTTTCCACGTGCTCGCCGGCGACCGTCGCACGAGTACGGTAAACCGCGTCAGCCGGGGCGGAGTTCGGGACGCCGATGCGAAAGTGGGAAGCGCCGCTCGGATCTTCGCCGTTTTTGGAGGAGTCAGTGGCGGCACTCCGGTGAAGCCAAGGTGCGCCAATTCGCGCACGATATCGGCGTCTTTCGACGTGCCCGCCGGCCACCGTCGCACGAGTACGGCAAACCTCGTCTGCCGGGGCGGGGTTTGCGACGCCGACGCAAAAGTGGGAACCGCCGCTCGGATGTTCGCCGTTTTTGGCAGAGTGAGTGCTGGCACTCCGGCGAAGCGAAAGAGCGTGAATGCGCCCACGAAAGTAGCGTATTTGGACGTGCTTGACGGCGACCGCCGCAGGAGTACGAAAAACCACGTCAGCCGGGGCGAGCGACCCACGGCGGTCTGGGTGCTTATCGCTGCTATTATAGGGGCACCCCGGCAGACGCAGAAAGAAAAAAAAAAAAAAATGGGGACATGGCGTGCGTCACCGTGCGGCTTCGCAGCGTTGCCGAAGTCGCCGAGCCCTTCGACTGAGCCGAACGGCGGACAGGGAACGTTGGTCGGCCGTTCTAACCTGTCGGTGCCACGCCGAGACGTCGTTAAGGAAAACCGCGTCGTGGGCCTCTACGACGCCGTCGAGTCGTTGTACGTTTGGTGTCCAGCGTGTCGGCGGCGAGTAGCGGACACGTCGTTCACGACTTCGGTCTTTCGCAGTCGACGCGAACTTGCGGAGAGTCGTGGTGCCTCACGTTTTCGGCAGAAACCGCGGCGGAATTTTCCCGTGCGTGCGCGCACGACCTCGGTGCTGTGCCGTCAGCGTAGTGTTGCACAAACTCGTGGCCTACCCAAGGTGCGGTACGTTTGCGGCCGTATCCTCGGTGGGAATTTCGTGAGTAGGGTCGCAAATTCTACGACCTCGGCGGGTTTGAGAGCGACGTAGACTTGTGGCACGCTCAACGTGCCACACGTTTCGGGGCACACCCGCGGTGAAATTTTCTCGAGTACGCTCGTATTAGTGCCCAAGGAGGTCTGGGTACTTATCGCTGCTATTATGTGGGGGTTCTCGTGAGCGGCGTACGCGAAAGCGACCGGGTGTCTGATATGCGGCGGGCTTCGGCCTCGTCAAGCGTGTCCTCGGGTCTGCTCCAGGGGAATCCACGGCAGTCGTCTGCAGCCTCATCCGCTTGATGCGTTAGGGGCTGGTTGTCGGACGGTGCCGTTTTACCACGATATCGAGGTGTGTTCCGTGTCGTCCTCGGGCGATTCAGATGCGAAAGCGCCGAAGACGCGGGCGTGACCCGTCGTCTGGCGGCTTTGCAGTCTCGGCTCCGTTGCTAGTTCCGGCCGGTCCACCGACAGTGCAGCGGGCTTGGGCAACCCGCACGGCGCGACCGAGTCGATGCAACGAAAAAGAGCGAGCATGAACGTGCTTCTTGCCGCACGGCTCCCACTCGTCTTTCGGGAAGGTTGTGCCGTAGCGAGCTCGAACGCCGTCATCTCGGAGTGCAAAATAAGCGTGTTGGGGCGCCTGAAGGTGGCCTCCGCCGCACACAGACTGCGTCCGGCCCGCCGAAGGCGAGGACGGACGCGCAGTCGAACGATTACCTGGTTGATCCTGCCAGTAATCATATGCTTGTCTCAAAGATTAAGCCATGCATGTCTAAGTACATGCCGAAATAAGGCGAAACCGCGAATGGCTCATTAAATCAGTTATGGTTCCTTAGATCGTTTCTTCCTACTTGGATAACTGTGGCAATTCTAGAGCTAATACATGCAGTGAGCCTGGAGCCCTTTGGGTAACGGGTGCTTTTATTAGACCAAGATCGATCGGGTTTCGGCCCGTATTGTGTGGTGACTCTGGATAACTTTGTGCTGATCGCATGGCCACGAGCCGGCGACGTTTCTTTCAAGTGTCTGCCTTATCAACTTTCGATGGTAGGTTACTTGCTTACCATGGTTGTTACGGGTAACGGAGAATCAGGGTTCGATTCCGGAGAGGGAGCCTGAGAAACGGCTACCACATCCAAGGAAGGCAGCAGGCGCGCAAATTACCCACTCCCGGCACGGGGAGGTAGTGACGAAAAATAACAATACGGGACTCTTTTGAGGCCCCGTAATTGAAATGAGTACACTCTAAATCCTTTAACGAGGATCAATTGGAGGGCAAGTCTGGTGCCAGCAGCCGCGGTAATTCCAGCTCCAATAGCGTATACTAAAGCTGCTGCGGTTAAAAAGCTCGTAGTTGGATCTCAGTTCCAGACGAGTAGTGCATCTACCCGATGCGACGGCTCGGACTGAACATCATGCCGGTTCTTTCTTGGTGCACTTCATTGTGTGCCTCGAGATGGCCGGTGCTTTTACTTTGAAAAAATTAGAGTGCTCAACGCAGGCGAGTCGCCTGAATAAACTTGCATGGAATAATAGAACAAGACCTCGTTTCTGTTCTGTTGGTTTTTGGAATACGAGGTAATGATTAAGAGGGACGGACGGGGGCATTCGTATTGCGGCGCTAGAGGTGAAATTCTTGGACCGTCGCAAGACGAACTACTGCGAAAGCATTTGCCAAGAATGTTTTCATTGATCAAGAACGAAAGTCAGAGGTTCGAAGGCGATCAGATACCGCCCTAGTTCTGACCATAAACGATGCCAACCAGCGATCCGCCTGAGTTACTCAAATGACTCGGCGGGCAGCTTCCGGGAAACCAAAGTATTTGGGTTCCGGGGGAAGTATGGTTGCAAAGCTGAAACTTAAAGGAATTGACGGAAGGGCACCACCAGGAGTGGAGCCTGCGGCTTAATTTGACTCAACACGGGAAAACTTACCCGGCCCGGACACTGGGAGGATTGACAGATTGAGAGCTCTTTCTTGATTCGGTGGATGGTGGTGCATGGCCGTTCTTAGTTGGTGGAGCGATTTGTCTGGTTAATTCCGATAACGAACGAGACTCTAGCCTATTAAATAGGTGCGGGGTTCCCAGCACCTTACAACCTTCTTAGAGGGACAAGCGGCTCCTAGCCGCACGAAACAGAGCAATAACAGGTCTGTGATGCCCTTAGATGTCCGGGGCCGCACGCGCGCTACACTGAAGGAAGCAGCGTGTCTTTATCCCTGTCTGAAAAGACTGGGTAACCCGTGGAACTTCTTTCGTGATTGGGATAGGGGCTTGCAATTGTTCCCCTTGAACGAGGAATTCCCAGTAAGCGCGAGTCATAAGCTCGCGTTGATTACGTCCCTGCCCTTTGTACACACCGCCCGTCGCTACTACCGATTGAATGATTTAGTGAGGTCTTCGGACCGATGTCCGGCGCGGCCTTTCGGTTGCGCCGGTCTGTTGGAAAGATGACCAAACTTGATCATTTAGAGGAAGTAAAAGTCGTAACAAGGTTTCCGTAGGTGAACCTGCGGAAGGATCATTAACGGATTGTGAAGGGTGAGCGCCTCAGCTGCGTCTGCGCCCGACACTTTCTGCCGCTGACCCCGTTTGGACGCGGGGTCGGCTTTTCCCCACGGGGCTGCCTGAATGTGGAGCGGCACCCCGTGACAAATTGTTGCGCCCAGCGGACGCCAACACCGCGACCTTGGACGGTCGGCCAGGTGGCGGACGCGGGTACAAACGGCGCAACGCACTCATAGGTCGGCTTTCGACCCGCCACTGCACCGTGGCTCGAAGCGCTCGAAATGCGCGACCCGACCGCTGCGGGACCGCCTAGTACTGTAAACAGGAGCGGCGGAGCGCGAACGGCGAGTCGTGGTTACGTCGGTAGAAGGCGAGGCTGCGCGTTCCCGAAACGCCAGCCGAGTGCCCTCCCGACCGTTCGAGCGTGCAAGAACGAGACCCGACAATCGCGCGGCGACTGCCAAGTACGAGAGGAACGGCACAAGCGTCGGCGGTCGGTCAAGGAACTGGCGATGTGACGGGTCCGCTGTGCACCAGTGCATACCGTCCCGCCGTCCGCGGCAAGCGCCTCCGCGTCCTCGGGTGACGGAGGCTGCCGGTCGGTTCTTGCAGGCGAGGGATCTCGCTGGCACCGGTTCGCGTTGACGCGCGGCCGGTCATGGCACGGCGATGCGACGGCCGAGGTGCGCAGTACTCGATGGAGGAACCGCACGCTCCGATGACCGTCCCGCCCTCCGCGGCGTATGCGTACCGACCGTAATGGTTGCAGCAGCGCCGGCCGGCTTTTGAATTCGCCACACGAAACACGGTGCGAGATCGCGGTTAGGGGAGCGTCGACGTTGCCAGGCGTTTTGCTTGCTGCCGAGGGAAAGGCGGCACGGCCACGTCGCGCTCGTCGCGATTAGCGGGTCTGCGCGCTTTGGGAAGGTGCCGCAACGACTTGCCGAAAGAGGAAGCACGGAAGAACGAGGGACTTGGACGTCCCGACAATTGAACGCACTTGCGGCCAGGCCCTTGCTGGCTTCGTTCTTCCGCCTCGAGTAGGCTCGTACGCGGCTCCGGCGCCGAAAGTGGTCCTTGGCACCGACTTCGGTGGACGTGGGAAGTGCCGCGCAAGTACGGCGCGCCTGGCTCCACCTGTTGGCTAAAGTAGGCAGCCGGATCGGCATTTTGGTGTGCGGTGGCAAACCGTGGATGCGAAAAAAGCTTGTGCGATTTCGTGGAACAAAAAGCGGGGGTCCCCCTTTTTATGCGGAGGAGACCGACCCGCCTGCCGTGGTGAACCGCGACGCCACGGTAAAAACGGGAGAGGCTTGTCGATGGGACCGTGCATCCCGCGCTCCACGGAGGCCGGGAGGCGGCCGCCCGAGGAAATGTGTAGCCGTCGAGGCCCGCATCTGCGTGCACTCTTATCCAAATGGGTGTACCGCAGGCATTTTCTGGTTAGGCGGGCCAATGAGAGCGAGCACACAACGATACCTACGGGTCCGGCTTGGAGAACCGGCTTCGACGCCTCCCGAGTATTTATAGAGGGGTGGACCACGAAAGCACTCGCAAGTAGCGAAAGCGAAACGCCGTCCGAAACACACCGTTTGCTCGATTTGCGGCAGCCGAAAAAGGCGCGGCAGAGTTTTGGAGTCCAAGCGTGCGCTGAAAAGCGCCCTTCTTGGCCACTGTTTGGCCGAGTGCCAGAAACGTTTGGTTTTGACTGTACGGAATTGAACAAACACTTTTTCACGACTCTAAGCGGTGGATCACTCGGTTCTCGGGTCGATGAAGAACGCAGCCAGCTGCGAGACTTGGTGTGAATTGCAGGACACACTGAGCACTGATTCTTTGAACGCACATTGCGGCCTTGGGTCTTCCCTTGGCTTCGTCTGTCTGAGGGTCGGATCACATATCAAGAGAGCCT
>NW_027464761.1:197500-210000 GCF_043290135.1 Rhipicephalus microplus | reverse complement strand
CCCCGGCTGACGCGGTTTCGTGCCGCCCCGGCAGACGCAGTTCGGACTTAGCACTTTTCGGCTGTGCCTGGCTGGCGGCCCACTCACTCGATCGCCATGTCTGTTTGCCACAGTTTTCCCGGTGGTGCCGCACCCGGGCTCGCCCCGGCTGACGCAGTTTTCGCGCCGCCCCGGCTGACGCGGTTTCGTGCCGCCCCGGCAGACGCGGTTTTCGCGCCGCCCCGGCTGACGCGGTTTCGTGCCGCCCCGGCAGACGCAGTTCGGACTTAGCACTTTTCGGCTGTGCCTGGCTGGCGGCCCACTCACTCAATCGCCATGTCTGTTTGCCACAGTTTTCCCGGTGGTGCCGCACCCGGGCTCGCCCCGGCTGACGCAGTTTTCGCGCCGCCCCGGCTGACGCGGTTTCGTGCCGCCCCGGCAGACGCGGTTTTCGCGCCGCCCCGGCTGACGCGGTTTCGTGCCGCCCCGGCAGACGCAGTTCGGACTTAGCACTTTTCGGCTGTGCCTGGCTGGCGGCCCACTCACTCGATCGCCATGTCTGTTTGCCACAGTTTTCCCGGTGGTGCCGCACCCGGGCTCGCCCCGGCAGACGCGTTTTTTTTTTCTTTCGCCCCGGCTGACGCAGTTTTCGCGCCGCCCCGGCTGACGCGGTTTCGTGCCGCCCCGGCAGACGCGGTTTTTTGCGCCGCCCCGGCTGACGCGGTTTTTGCCGCCCCGGCTGACGCAGTTCGGACTTAGCACTTTTCGGCTGTGCCTGGCTGGCGGCCCACTCACTCGATCGCCATGTCTGTTTGCCACAGTTTTCCCGGTGGTGCCGCACCCGGGCTCGCCCCGGCTGACGCAGTTTTCGCGCCGCCCCGGCTGACGCGGTTTCGTGCCGCCCCGGCAGACGCGGTTTTCGCGCCGCCCCGGCTGACGCGGTTTCGTGCCGCCCCGGCAGACGCAGTTCGGACTTAGCACTTTTCGGCTGTGCCTGGCTGGCGGCCCACTCACTCGATCGCCATGTCTGTTTGCCACAGTTTTCCCGGTGGTGCCGCACCCGGGCTCGCCCCGGCTGACGCAGTTTTCGCGCCGCCCCGGCTGACGCGGTTTCGTGCCGCCCCGGCAGACGCGGTTTTCGCGCCGCCCCGGCTGACGCGGTTTCGTGCCGCCCCGGCAGACGCAGTTCGGACTTAGCACTTTTCGGCTGTGCCTGGCTGGCGGCCCACTCACTCGATCGCCATGTCTGTTTGCCACAGTTTTCCCGGTGGTGCCGCACCCGGGCTCGCCCCGGCAGACGCGTTTTTTTTTTTCTTTCGCCCCGGCTGACGCAGTTTTCGCGCCGCCCCGGCTGACGCGGTTTCGTGCCGCCCCGGCAGACGCGGTTTTTTTGCGCCGCCCCGGCTGACGCGGTTTTTGCCGCCCCGGCTGACGCAGTTCGGACTTGGCACTTTTTGGCTGAGCCTGGCTGGTGGCCCACTCACTCGATCGCCATGTCTGTTAGCCACAGTTTTCCCGGTGGTGCCGCACCCGGGCTCGCCCCGGCTGACGCAGTTTTCGCGCCGCCCCGGCAGACGCGGTTTTCGCGCCGCCCCGGCTGACGCGGTTTTTGCCGCCCCGGCTGACGCAGTTCGGACTTGGCACTTTTTGGGCTGAGCCTGGCTGGCGGCCCACTCACTCGATCGCCATGTCTGTTTGCCACAGTCTTCCCGGTGGTGCCGCACCCGGGCTCGCCCCGGCAGACGCGTTTTTTTTTTCTTTCGCCCCGGCAGACGTGGTTCCCCCCCCCCCCCCTTTTCGCTCGCCCCGGCTGACGAGGTTTTCGCGCCGCCCCGGCTGACGCAGTTTTCGCGCCGCCCCGGCTGACGCGGTTTCGTGCCGCCCCGGCTGACGCGGTTTTCGCGCCGCCCCGGCTGACGCGGTTTTTGCGTCGCCCCGGCTGACACGGTTCGGACTTTGCACTTTTCGGCTGTGCCTGGCTGGCGGCCCACTCACTCGATCGCCATGTCTGTTTGCCACAGTTTTCCCGGTGGTGCCGCACCCGGGCTCGCCCCGGCTGACGCAGTTTTCGCGCCGCCCCGGCAGACGCGGTTTTCGCGCCGCCCCGGCTGACGCGGTTTCGTGCCGCCCCGGCAGACGCAGTTCGGACTTAGCACTTTTCGGCTGTGCCTGGCTGGCGGCCCACTCACTCGATCGCCATGTCTGTTTGCCACAGTTTTCCCGGTGGTGCCGCACCCGGGCTCGCCCCGGCTGACGCAGTTTTCGCGCCGCCCCGGCTGACGCGGTTTCGTGCCGCCCCGGCAGACGCGGTTTTCGCGCCGCCCCGGCTGACGCGGTTTCGTGCCGCCCCGGCAGACGCAGTTCGGACTTAGCACTTTTCGGCTGTGCCTGGCTGGCGGCCCACTCACTCGATCGCCATGTCTGTTTGCCACAGTTTTCCCGGTGGTGCCGCACCCGGGCTCGCCCCGGCAGACGCGTTTTTTTTTTTTCTTTCGCCCCGGCTGACGCAGTTTTCGCGCCGCCCCGGCTGACGCGGTTTCGTGCCGCCCCGGCAGACGCGGTTTTTTGCGCCGCCCCGGCTGACGCGGTTTTTGCCGCCCCGGCTGACGCAGTTCGGACTTAGCACTTTTCGGCTGTGCCTGGCTGGCGGCCCACTCACTCGATCGCCATGTCTGTTTGCCACAGTTTTCCCGGTGGTGCCGCACCCGGGCTCGCCCCGGCTGACGCAGTTTTCGCGCCGCCCCGGCTGACGCGGTTTCGTGCCGCCCCGGCAGACGCGGTTTTCGCGCCGCCCCGGCTGACGCGGTTTCGTGCCGCCCCGGCAGACGCAGTTCGGACTTAGCACTTTTCGGCTGTGCCTGGCTGGCGGCCCACTCACTCGATCGCCATGTCTGTTTGCCACAGTTTTCCCGGTGGTGCCGCACCCGGGCTCGCCCCGGCTGACGCAGTTTTCGCGCCGCCCCGGCTGACGCGGTTTCGTGCCGCCCCGGCAGACGCGGTTTTCGCGCCGCCCCGGCTGACGCGGTTTCGTGCCGCCCCGGCAGACGCAGTTCGGACTTAGCACTTTTCGGCTGTGCCTGGCTGGCGGCCCACTCACTCGATCGCCATGTCTGTTTGCCACAGTTTTCCCGGTGGTGCCGCACCCGGGCTCGCCCCGGCAGACGCGTTTTTTTTTTTCTTTCGCCCCGGCTGACGCAGTTTTCGCGCCGCCCCGGCTGACGCGGTTTCGTGCCGCCCCGGCAGACGCGGTTTTTTTGCGCCGCCCCGGCTGACGCGGTTTTTGCCGCCCCGGCTGACGCAGTTCGGACTTGGCACTTTTTGGCTGAGCCTGGCTGGTGGCCCACTCACTCGATCGCCATGTCTGTTAGCCACAGTTTTCCCGGTGGTGCCGCACCCGGGCTCGCCCCGGCTGACGCAGTTTTCGCGCCGCCCCGGCAGACGCGGTTTTCGCGCCGCCCCGGCTGACGCGGTTTTTGCCGCCCCGGCTGACGCAGTTCGGACTTGGCACTTTTTGGGCTGAGCCTGGCTGGCGGCCCACTCACTCGATCGCCATGTCTGTTTGCCACAGTCTTCCCGGTGGTGCCGCACCCGGGCTCGCCCCGGCAGACGCGTTTTTTTTTTCTTTCGCCCCGGCAGACGTGGTTCCCCCCCCCCCCCCTTTTCGCTCGCCCCGGCTGACGAGGTTTTCGCGCCGCCCCGGCTGACGCAGTTTTCGCGCCGCCCCGGCTGACGCGGTTTCGTGCCGCCCCGGCTGACGCGGTTTTCGCGCCGCCCCGGCTGACGCGGTTTTTGCGTCGCCCCGGCTGACACGGTTCGGACTTTGCACTTTTCGGCTGTGCCTGGCTGGCGGCCCACTCACTCGATCGCCATGTCTGTTTGCCACAGTTTTCCCGGTGGTGCCGCACCCGGGCTTGCCCCGGCAGACGCGTTTTTTTTTTTCCTTCGCCCCGGCAGACGTGGTTCCCCCCCCCCCTCCGTCTTTCTTTTTGTTTTTTTTTTTCGCCGCGGCTGAAGTGGATTTTTCGGTGCCTCGACGCCCCGGTAGTCGCGGTTTTTCCGTTTCCGCACGGCCCCGGCTGACGCTGCTCGGTCACAGTCGCCTTTTGTGAGGATTGCAGACTTCTTGAGCGCGGGTGTTTTTTTTTGTTGTTGTTGTTGTTTTATTACGCATTCGCTCCAGCAGACGCTGTTTAGACTTTTTGTTTCCTCTTTTATCCTGCGACGAGGTGACGAGGTTTATTCGGTGCCCCGCCGCCCCGGCTGAAGTGATTTTTCCTGTCCCGTGCCGCCCCGGCTGACGCGGTTGGGACTTCGCGTTTGTTCGGCCGCCACGGGTTTTGGCGCACTCGCTCGGTTGCTTGTTGTTGCCACTTGTTGCGAACCCAGGTTTCTTGAGCGAGCGCGGGCGTTTTTTCTTCCTTTCTTTCTTTGTTCTATGTGTTAGCGAATCGGCCTTTAATATCACACGAGGACTCACAACCAACAATTTTCAGTTTGAAGTGTAAAAAATCTGCAGGTGTTGACGTAACTGACTTGCCCCGTACCCTTGAGTACATCCATGAAGTTCTCGTAGTACTACTAAATCGCATTATTCCAAGTGGAGAAATTCCCATAAACTTGCAAACCTCTACACGAAAATCGGTGCGCGTGATAAAGTTGAAAATTATCGTCCGATATCAAATGTGCCTTCTATAACACAAATTCTAGGAAAAAAAAAAAAAAAACACTTGTTCGCCGTTTTCTGCGCCGTGACTGGCAGCACTCCGGCGAAGCGAAACGGGGTCGATTCGAGCACGATATCGGCGTCTTTCGACGTGCTCGCCGGCGACCGTCGCACGAGTACGTCGCACGAGCGCGTCTGCCGGGGCGCCGTTTGCGAAGCCGACGCAAAAGTGGGAACCGCCGCTCGGATGATCGCCGCTTTCGGCAGAGTGAGTGTTGGCACTCCGGGGAAGCGAAACAGCGTGAATGCGCCCACGAAATCGGCGTATTTTGAAGTGCCCGCCGGCGACCGTCGCACGAGTACGGTAAACCGCGTCAGCCGGGGCGTAGTTCGGGACGCCGACGAAAAAGTGGGAAGCGCAACTCGGATCTTCGCCGTTTTTGCAGGAGTGAGTGGCGGCCCTCCTGCGAGACCAAGAAGCATCGATTCGTGCACGAATTCGGCGCCTTTCGACGTGATCGCCGGCGACCGTCGCTCGAGTAGGGCAAACCGCGTCTGCCGGGGCGGGCTTCGGGACGCCGATGCGAAAGTGGGAAACGCTGCTCGGATGTTCGCCGTTTTTGGCCGAGTGAGTGCTGGCACTCGGGCGAAGCCAAACGGGGCCGATTACGGCACGATATCGGCGTCTTTCGACGTGCCCGGCGGCGACCGTCGCACGAGTACGGTAAACCGCGTCAGCCCGGGCGGAGTTCGGGACGCCGATGCGAAAGTGGAGAACGCCGCTCGGATCTTCGCCGTTTTTGGAGGAGTGAGTGGCGGCACTCCGGAGAAGCCAAGGAGCGCCAATTAGCGCACGATATCGGCGTCTTTCGACGCGCTCGCCGGCGACCGTCGAACGAGTAGGGCAAACCGCGTCTGCCGGGGCGGGGTTTACGACGCCGACGCAAAAGTGGGAACCGCCGCTCGGATGTTGGCCGTTTTTGGCAGAGTGAGTGCTGGCACACCGGCGACGCGAAAGAGCGCGAAAGCGCCCACGAAAGTGGCGTATTTGGACGTGCTTGACGGCGACCGCTGCAGGAGTACGAAAAACCACGTCAGCCGGGGCGAGCGACCCACGGCGGTCTGGGTGCTTATCGCTGCTATTATAGGGGCACCCCGGCAGACGCAGAAAAAAAAAATTTTTTTTCGACCTTCTTTTTTGCTGGTCGAGCTCGGGTAACCCAGGTCGCAATGGGAGCCGCGCACGAAAGCGGCGTCGCGAGACGCGTTCGCGGTCGCTAGTCGCACGAGCTCGGCAACCGCGTCAGCCGGCGCGGAGTTCGGGATGCCGACGGCTAAGTGGGTACCGCTGCTCGGATGTTCGCCGTTTTTGGCCGAGTGAGTGCTGGCACTCCGGCGAAGCGAAACGGGGCCGATTCGGGCACGATATCGGCGTATTTCGACGTGCTCGCCGGCGACCGTCGCACGAGTACGGCAAAGCGCGTCTGCCGGGGCGAGGTTTGCGATGCCGACGAAAAAGTGGGAAGCGCCGCTCGGATCTTCGCCGTTTTTGCAGGAGTGAGTGGCGGCCCTCCTGCGAGACCAAGAAGCATCGACTCGCGCACGATATCGGTGTCTTTCGACGTGCCCGCCGGCCACCGCCGCACGAGTACGGCAAACCGCGTATGCCGGGGCGGGGTTGGCGACGCCGACGCAAAAGTGGGAACCGCCACTAGGATGTTCGCCGTTTTTGGCAGAGTGAGTGCTGGCACACCGGCGACGCGAAAGAGCGCGAAAGCGCCCACGAAAGTGGCGTATTTGGACGTGCTTGACGGCGACCGCTGCAGGAGTACGAAAAACCACGTCAGCCGGGGCGAGCGACCCACGGCGGTCTGGGTGCTTATCGCTGCTATTATAGGGGCACCCCGGCAGACGCAGAAAAAAAAAATTTTTTTTCGACCTTCTTTTTTGCTGGTCGAGCTCGGGTAACCCAGGTCGCAATGGGAGCCGCGCACGAAAGCGGCGTCGCGAGACGCGTTCGCGGTCGCTAGTCGCACGAGCTCGGCAACCGCGTCAGCCGGCGCGGAGTTCGGGATGCCGACGGCTAAGTGGGTACCGCTGCTCGGATGTTCGCCGTTTTTGGCCGAGTGAGTGCTGGCACTCCGGCGAAGCGAAACGGGGCCGATTCGGGCACGATATCGGCGTATTTCGACGTGCTCGCCGGCGACCGTCGCACGAGTACGGCAAAGCGCGTCTGCCGGGGCGAGGTTTGCGATGCCGACGAAAAAGTGGGAAGCGCCGCTCGGATCTTCGCCGTTTTTGCAGGAGTGAGTGGCGGCCCTCCTGCGAGACCAAGAAGCATCGACTCGCGCACGATATCGGTGTCTTTCGACGTGCCCGCCGGCCACCGCCGCACGAGTACGGCAAACCGCGTATGCCGGGGCGGGGTTGGCGACGCCGACGCAAAAGTGGGAACCGCCACTAGGATGTTCGCCGTTTTTGGCAGAGTGAGTGCTGGCACTCCGGCGAAGCGAAAGAGCGCGAATGCGCCCACGAAAGTGGCGTGTTTGGACGTGCTTGACGACGACCACCGCAGGAAAACGAAAAACCACGTCAGCCGGGGCGAGCGACCCATGGCGGTCTGGGTGCTTATCGCTGCTATTATAGGGGCACCCCGGCAGACGCAAAAAAAAAAAAAATTTTTTTCGACATTCTTTCTTGCTCGTCGACCTCGGGTGACCCAGGTCGCAGTGGGAGCCGCGCACGAAAGCGGCGTCGCGAGACGGCTTCGCGGTCGCTAGTCGCACGAGCTCGGCAACCGCGTCTGCCGGGGCGGAGTTCGGGACGCCGACGGCTAAGTGGGAACCGCCGCTCGGATGTTCGCCGTTTGTGGCCGAGTGAGTGCTGGCACTCCGGCGAAGCCAAACGGGGCCGATTCCGGCACGATATCGGCGTCTTTCTACGTGCTCGCCGGCGACCGTCGCACGAGTACGGCAAAGTGCGTCTGCCGGGGCGGGGTTTGCGACGCGTACGCAATAGTGAGAACCGTCGCTCGGATGTTCGTCGTCTTTCGCCGAGCCAGTGCTGGCACTCCGGCGAAGCCGAACGGAGCCGATTCGGGCACGATATCGGCGTCTTTCCACGTGCTCGCCGGCGACCGTCGCACGAGTACGGTAAACCGCGTCAGCCGGGGCGGAGTTCGGGACGCCGATGCGAAAGTGGGAAGCGCCGCTCGGATCTTCGCCGTTTTTGGAGGAGTCAGTGGCGGCACTCCGGTGAAGCCAAGGTGCGCCAATTCGCGCACGATATCGGCGTCTTTCGACGTGCCCGCCGGCCACCGTCGCACGAGTACGGCAAACCTCGTCTGCCGGGGCGGGGTTTGCGACGCCGACGCAAAAGTGGGAACCGCCGCTCGGATGTTCGCCGTTTTTGGCAGAGTGAGTGCTGGCACTCCGGCGAAGCGAAAGAGCGTGAATGCGCCCACGAAAGTAGCGTATTTGGACGTGCTTGACGGCGACCGCCGCAGGAGTACGAAAAACCACGTCAGCCGGGGCGAGCGACCCACGGCGGTCTGGGTGCTTATCGCTGCTATTATAGGGGCACCCCGGCAGACGCAGAAAGAAAAAAAAAAAAAAATGGGGACATGGCGTGCGTCACCGTGCGGCTTCGCAGCGTTGCCGAAGTCGCCGAGCCCTTCGACTGAGCCGAACGGCGGACAGGGAACGTTGGTCGGCCGTTCTAACCTGTCGGTGCCACGCCGAGACGTCGTTAAGGAAAACCGCGTCGTGGGCCTCTACGACGCCGTCGAGTCGTTGTACGTTTGGTGTCCAGCGTGTCGGCGGCGAGTAGCGGACACGTCGTTCACGACTTCGGTCTTTCGCAGTCGACGCGAACTTGCGGAGAGTCGTGGTGCCTCACGTTTTCGGCAGAAACCGCGGCGGAATTTTCCCGTGCGTGCGCGCACGACCTCGGTGCTGTGCCGTCAGCGTAGTGTTGCACAAACTCGTGGCCTACCCAAGGTGCGGTACGTTTGCGGCCGTATCCTCGGTGGGAATTTCGTGAGTAGGGTCGCAAATTCTACGACCTCGGCGGGTTTGAGAGCGACGTAGACTTGTGGCACGCTCAACGTGCCACACGTTTCGGGGCACACCCGCGGTGAAATTTTCTCGAGTACGCTCGTATTAGTGCCCAAGGAGGTCTGGGTACTTATCGCTGCTATTATGTGGGGGTTCTCGTGAGCGGCGTACGCGAAAGCGACCGGGTGTCTGATATGCGGCGGGCTTCGGCCTCGTCAAGCGTGTCCTCGGGTCTGCTCCAGGGGAATCCACGGCAGTCGTCTGCAGCCTCATCCGCTTGATGCGTTAGGGGCTGGTTGTCGGACGGTGCCGTTTTACCACGATATCGAGGTGTGTTCCGTGTCGTCCTCGGGCGATTCAGATGCGAAAGCGCCGAAGACGCGGGCGTGACCCGTCGTCTGGCGGCTTTGCAGTCTCGGCTCCGTTGCTAGTTCCGGCCGGTCCACCGACAGTGCAGCGGGCTTGGGCAACCCGCACGGCGCGACCGAGTCGATGCAACGAAAAAGAGCGAGCATGAACGTGCTTCTTGCCGCACGGCTCCCACTCGTCTTTCGGGAAGGTTGTGCCGTAGCGAGCTCGAACGCCGTCATCTCGGAGTGCAAAATAAGCGTGTTGGGGCGCCTGAAGGTGGCCTCCGCCGCACACAGACTGCGTCCGGCCCGCCGAAGGCGAGGACGGACGCGCAGTCGAACGATTACCTGGTTGATCCTGCCAGTAATCATATGCTTGTCTCAAAGATTAAGCCATGCATGTCTAAGTACATGCCGAAATAAGGCGAAACCGCGAATGGCTCATTAAATCAGTTATGGTTCCTTAGATCGTTTCTTCCTACTTGGATAACTGTGGCAATTCTAGAGCTAATACATGCAGTGAGCCTGGAGCCCTTTGGGTAACGGGTGCTTTTATTAGACCAAGATCGATCGGGTTTCGGCCCGTATTGTGTGGTGACTCTGGATAACTTTGTGCTGATCGCATGGCCACGAGCCGGCGACGTTTCTTTCAAGTGTCTGCCTTATCAACTTTCGATGGTAGGTTACTTGCTTACCATGGTTGTTACGGGTAACGGAGAATCAGGGTTCGATTCCGGAGAGGGAGCCTGAGAAACGGCTACCACATCCAAGGAAGGCAGCAGGCGCGCAAATTACCCACTCCCGGCACGGGGAGGTAGTGACGAAAAATAACAATACGGGACTCTTTTGAGGCCCCGTAATTGAAATGAGTACACTCTAAATCCTTTAACGAGGATCAATTGGAGGGCAAGTCTGGTGCCAGCAGCCGCGGTAATTCCAGCTCCAATAGCGTATACTAAAGCTGCTGCAGTTAAAAAGCTCGTAGTTGGATCTCAGTTCCAGACGAGTAGTGCATCTACCCGATGCGACGGCTCGGACTGAACATCATGCCGGTTCTTTCTTGGTGCACTTCATTGTGTGCCTCGAGATGGCCGGTGCTTTTACTTTGAAAAAATTAGAGTGCTCAACGCAGGCGAGTCGCCTGAATAAACTTGCATGGAATAATAGAACAAGACCTCGTTTCTGTTCTGTTGGTTTTTGGAATACGAGGTAATGATTAAGAGGGACGGACGGGGGCATTCGTATTGCGGCGCTAGAGGTGAAATTCTTGGACCGTCGCAAGACGAACTACTGCGAAAGCATTTGCCAAGAATGTTTTCATTGATCAAGAACGAAAGTCAGAGGTTCGAAGGCGATCAGATACCGCCCTAGTTCTGACCATAAACGATGCCAACCAGCGATCCGCCTGAGTTACTCAAATGACTCGGCGGGCAGCTTCCGGGAAACCAAAGTATTTGGGTTCCGGGGGAAGTATGGTTGCAAAGCTGAAACTTAAAGGAATTGACGGAAGGGCACCACCAGGAGTGGAGCCTGCGGCTTAATTTGACTCAACACGGGAAAACTTACCCGGCCCGGACACTGGGAGGATTGACAGATTGAGAGCTCTTTCTTGATTCGGTGGATGGTGGTGCATGGCCGTTCTTAGTTGGTGGAGCGATTTGTCTGGTTAATTCCGATAACGAACGAGACTCTAGCCTATTAAATAGGTGCGGGGTTCCCAGCACCTTACAACCTTCTTAGAGGGACAAGCGGCTCCTAGCCGCACGAAACAGAGCAATAACAGGTCTGTGATGCCCTTAGATGTCCGGGGCCGCACGCGCGCTACACTGAAGGAAGCAGCGTGTCTTTATCCCTGTCTGAAAAGACTGGGTAACCCGTGGAACTTCTTTCGTGATTGGGATAGGGGCTTGCAATTGTTCCCCTTGAACGAGGAATTCCCAGTAAGCGCGAGTCATAAGCTCGCGTTGATTACGTCCCTGCCCTTTGTACACACCGCCCGTCGCTACTACCGATTGAATGATTTAGTGAGGTCTTCGGACCGATGTCCGGCGCGGCCTTTCGGTTGCGCCGGTCTGTTGGAAAGATGACCAAACTTGATCATTTAGAGGAAGTAAAAGTCGTAACAAGGTTTCCGTAGGTGAACCTGCGGAAGGATCATTAACGGATTGTGAAGGGTGAGCGCCTCAGCTGCGTCTGCGCCCGACACTTTCTGCCGCTGACCCCGTTTGGACGCGGGGTCGGCTTTTCCCCACGGGGCTGCCTGAATGTGGAGCGGCACCCCGTGACAAATTGTTGCGCCCAGCGGACGCCAACACCGCGACCTTGGACGGTCGGCCAGGTGGCGGACGCGGGTACAAACGGCGCAACGCACTCATAGGTCGGCTTTCGACCCGCCACTGCACCGTGGCTCGAAGCGCTCGAAATGCGCGACCCGACCGCTGCGGGACCGCCTAGTACTGTAAACAGGAGCGGCGGAGCGCGAACGGCGAGTCGTGGTTACGTCGGTAGAAGGCGAGGCTGCGCGTTCCCGAAACGCCAGCCGAGTGCCCTCCCGACCGTTCGAGCGTGCAAGAACGAGACCCGACAATCGCGCGGCGACTGCCAAGTACGAGAGGAACGGCACAAGCGTCGGCGGTCGGTCAAGGAACTGGCGATGTGACGGGTCCGCTGTGCACCAGTGCATACCGTCCCGCCGTCCGCGGCAAGCGCCTCCGCGTCCTCGGGTGACGGAGGCTGCCGGTCGGTTCTTGCAGGCGAGGGATCTCGCTGGCACCGGTTCGCGTTGACGCGCGGCCGGTCATGGCACGGCGATGCGACGGCCGAGGTGCGCAGTACTCGATGGAGGAACCGCACGCTCCGATGACCGTCCCGCCCTCCGCGGCGTATGCGTACCGACCGTAATGGTTGCAGCAGCGCCGGCCGGCTTTTGAATTCGCCACACGAAACACGGTGCGAGATCGCGGTTAGGGGAGCGTCGACGTTGCCAGGCGTTTTGCTTGCTGCCGAGGGAAAGGCGGCACGGCCACGTCGCGCTCGTCGCGATTAGCGGGTCTGCGCGCTTTGGGAAGGTGCCGCAACGACTTGCCGAAAGAGGAAGCACGGAAGAACGAGGGACTTGGACGTCCCGACAATTGAACGCACTTGCGGCCAGGCCCTTGCTGGCTTCGTTCTTCCGCCTCGAGTAGGCTCGTACGCGGCTCCGGCGCCGAAAGTGGTCCTTGGCACCGACTTCGGTGGACGTGGGAAGTGCCGCGCAAGTACGGCGCGCCTGGCTCCACCTGTTGGCTAAAGTAGGCAGCCGGATCGGCATTTTGGTGTGCGGTGGCAAACCGTGGATGCGAAAAAAGCTTGTGCGATTTCGTGGAACAAAAAGCGGGGGTCCCCCTTTTTATGCGGAGGAGACCGACCCGCCTGCCGTGGTGAACCGCGACGCCACGGTAAAAACGGGAGAGG
>NW_027464761.1:190000-192500 GCF_043290135.1 Rhipicephalus microplus | reverse complement strand
AAAGGCCAGGACGGTATTCATGCCACAGTACTGCCAATGGTTATTGAGCCAACGGCCACGGCTTGTACGTGGGTTGAACGCACTGAAGGCACATTATGCTATGCTCATATGGCCCCCTCTGCTTCCCCAGCTCCCCTTGGTGGTAGGTCGGTGAAGGCGCGCGCTTCAGCCGACAGCCATGGGGTGTCAGCCTGGGTAATGACAGGGGCAAGGCCTAAGGACAGGCGGGTTATTAACTCCCTACCTGACCAAGCGTCTGTTGATGCTGCGGAGGAGCCAAGTTCAAACGTGGCTTCATACGCTGATTCAGGGGAGCCAGTTCTTGGTGCAACCCCTGCGGTCCCCTCCGGTCAACCAGCTCCCCTTGGCACTGATGCGGCGAATGCGCGCGATTCTGCTGACAGTGTCCATGTGGGGTCAGTCTGGATGTCTACGGGGGTAGGACCTAGGGTCAGGAGGAAGTTCGTACTACCACCCGACTTACGTTCGTCCGATGACGAGGACGAGGGAGGTGAACCTGTGTTCTGCGGGTCGCCCCCCGGAGAAATCACTCAAAGGAGCAGCATGCCAAAGCGTTCGGGCAACAAGCCCACAGAGGAAGGTTCTGAGAACGGAGCAGCTACCGGCTGTTCCGAAAATGCCGCCCCGGCTGACGCGAATATGACAGGCCACATATCAACCATGACAACGACATTCCAATGTCCAGAATGTACTGCAACCTTTGGTAGCAAGATTGGCCTGAGCCAGCATCGCCGGCATCGGCATTTTGAAGAATACAACGAAGATGTGAATCTGGCCAGACTCAAGCCCAGATGGAAAAAGGAGGAGGAGTACCTGATGGCAACTAAGGAGGTTGAATTAAGATCCCAGAAGGTCCGGGACATCAATGCACAGCTACTAAGAGCGTTTCCGCACCGCACGCTGCACAGCATTAAATCGCACAGAAGGCAGGAAGGTTACAAGAGGCTGGTGGAAGACCTACAGAACAGACTCTACCCAAGAAGCACTCAGGAGGTGCTAGCCGACATTGGGGAGCAAGCTGTTGAGGACGCCTCCCTGGTCATCCCCGAGGTAAATCACCGTGAGGTGATTGAGGCTGAGCTAAGAGGTCTAACAACAAAACCTCCGCCAAGAGCGTACCAAGCATACAAGCTATGGGAGCTTGCAAAGAGATTCCTCGACAGGGAGGATATAACGATAGCTCTTAATGCCTACCTAAGGGAGGTGTTCGCTTCGGACTTGCGTCCGCATGGTCGCCAACCTCTTCCACCTGTTCAAGAAAGTCGCAGGAAGAAAAAGAAGCGGGAATACGCCTTGACACAACAACTCTTCAGACGGAACAGGACACAGTGTGCAAGACAGATTCTGGATGGAGAGGCGGACTCCAAGGTGGAGGATCCCCAAGCTTTTCTAGAAGAATGGAGAGAGATCATGGAGAAAGTGGTGCCTTCATCAGTGTCTCCTGCTATCGAACGCCCGCACAAGGTTATCGATCCTGTGTTCCTTATCACAGAAATGGACATTAAGGCGGCAATGCCCTCATCAAGCTCGGCAGCCGGACCTGATGGCTTTGCGGCGAGGGAACTGCGGAAGGTTCCGCCAGTAATACTCCAGGTTCTACTTAACTTGCTCCTGCTGCTGAAGCGACTTCCACTCTTTCTCACCCAAGCACGAACGATCTTCATTCCCAAAGTTCCTGGTGCTTCAACAGCCTCGCAACACCGCCCAATCTCAATATCTCATGTGCTCCTTAGACTGCTTCATAAGATATATTTCCGAAGGCTGCTTGCTGACCTCGATTTGGACCTGCAGCAGAGGGCATTTTTGCCAGTGGATGGGTGTGCTGAAAACATTCTTCTCCTTGCGACAATCATTGATGAAGCGCGCAAGTCACTGCGACCCTTGTCTCTGGCCTCGCTTGACATTGCGAAGGCTTTCGATAGGGTTGTTTTGCCGGCAATCTTGAGAGCCTTACGCAGAAAAGGGATCTCTGAAGACTTTATCTCGTACATTGAAGACTTTTACCAAAATGCGGTAACAGTGCTGACATTCGGAGGCAAATCGCTGGTCGTCCATCCTACAGTGGGGGTAAGGCAGGGTGATCCCCTTTCACCGCTCCTGTTCAACTTAGTCATTGACGAGTTCTTGGCTGAGCTTGACCCCCAGTTGGTCTTTACCAGTGAGGGGATGAAGGTATCGGCCATGGCATTTGCGGACGATATTATCCTGACCACAGCTACCCACTGGGGCCTCAAGCAGCAAATTGATCGTCTGAATTCATTTCTCGGTGCCAGAGGACTTAAGATTAACGCGGCAAAGTCAACGACCCTAGTCATCGAGCCATCGGGTTGGCAGAAGAGGTCCAAGATCCGAACAGACATTGACTTCTTTGTGAATGGGGAACGTCTGGCAACGACGAACTGCACGTCTACATGGCGCTACTTGGGTGTACACTTCGGTGTCAAGGGCCTTGAGAAGGGTCTAGTAAGAAGACAGTTGG